>NC_056746.1:168188398-168488398 GCF_019279795.1 Protopterus annectens | reverse complement strand
AAATAAGACACACAGTTCACATTTCACTCATTATTTATTCAAGGTTCCAGTTTTTGCCACAAAGCAGTTCAAAAGAACAAGACAATATTTACAGAAAGTTGGACAGGATAACAGTCCAGTCTTTTGGACTTAGAGGTGACAACTTTCAGGCAAGCCGAAGTTCCTTGCAGTCTCTCTAACTTAATGGTCACAGCAAGCTTCTTTCTTTAGACCAGAATACTTTTTCATCTTCTCCCAGATCAAGCAGCCAACAGGCTTCTTTCCTGATACTAGAATGATCCTTCTGATTTATGCAGTTACAGTTCTCAGACTAGCTGTCTTATCTAAGACTGCTCTAATCCACTCCACAGGAATCTGGAATCCAGCTCACTGTGGTACTAACATTCTTAATATTCAGCTCAAGGTAGGCTGTTCCCAGTTAGTTACCTAAGAGACGTGCCTCCTTCTGAACAAGGGAATACTCTGTATTTTTTTAAGTAACCGGTTCCCTAGAAAACACCACCCAGTTGCTGCATTTGCAGCAAATAATATGTCAGGTTGTCATCCAGGTATAGTGAATGTCACATGACACCCTGCTGGCTTAGAACCACTGGTTTTAGCTTCAGTGGAAGGGATGTCGGCCCAGAACAATTAATCCATGCTGAGGTGGCATTGATTTAGATGCCGGACATTTCTATACTTAAAGGGTTGAATGGATAAGCCCTAGCTAGAAAGTTTAGCAATACAGTCCATCAATAACCACTAGAACAAGTCCCGAAATATGGAGATTGAATGGTCAAAAGACCAGACTTACATATACCAAGTCCAAAATGCCATTTCTTGGAATATTCCCTTTTCTCCAGGGTATGGGAATCTTGGAGATAGTATATATAAGATCAGGGGGTGTGGGGGGTGTGCTTCCCACATGGGGGTGCAGGGGGGCTTGCTCCCCTGCCAAAAGAAGTTTAAAGGAGAAGAGCAGTCTTGAAATTCACTCTTCTCCTATGTTTTCAGTCTTTTTTTTCAATTTGGAACTCGACATTTTGAAAGTCGACATTTCAGTAGCGAGCCCAATCGGGTCTATATTAAATCACCAAATGCTTAAAATAGTGAATGGTGATTAATCGACCCTGTGTAAGCAAAAGCTTACAATTTCAAACTGTCAGAACAGCAATTTTTTTCCTAGGGAAAAAAAATTGCTGTTCCAACAAAAAATAAAATAAAATACTTTACACGTTACATTAAGTGGGGGGCTTCACCCCCCACCCCCCCTACTTAAATATACCAACTCCAAGACTGCACTACAGTGCCAAAAATGGCAAAGTAGTGAAGCGACCAAGCGAATTCTTTCCCAGGGAAAGAATTCACTTAAAAGTCGCTTCGATACTTTGCCATTTCAGGCTTTTGAGTTCGACCAAGACGCATTTGAAAGAATGCGTCTTCGGTCTTCTAATAGGGAACCAGCCCAGTCCATCTGCCTCTGACTATATATACCACTATAGCAGAGCATGTTTTATGACCAATGTGAACTTGCACCCCAAAAGATGATATTTAATGTACTTAGTGCCTGCTTTATTGCTAAGCATTCCCTTTCCATCAGAGTATCCTTTCTCAGCACTCCTAAGCTTATGCCTAATGGAACAAAATAAGGTGTTCATCTCCCTCAACCATTTGTGATAAGACTGCTCCAATACCAAACTTTGAGGCATTAGTGAAGATATTTAATTTTGTAAAAATCCGAAGCTAATAATATGGGCTCAGAACATAACATATCCTTTAATTTCCTGAATGTCTGTTCTGTGGTGTCTGTCTACTTTAGATTTAGTGAGGTCCTACCATTAGTCAGTTACATAAAAGGGCATGCTATGCTGGCAATGTTTGGGATAAACTTGCAGTATAATTGGCCAGTCCTACGAAAGCCTTGAGCTATATTTTGGCATGGTGTTCAAGTCAGTTACAGACTGCTTCTACCTTCTCAGTCTTTGGATTTACTATCCTGAGGCCTATTATATAGCATAGACATTGGGCTTCTGACATCCTTAAATTCTATTTCACTGGATTGGCCATCAGTCTAGCCTTATTTAAAGCATCCAGTATGACTCAGACCTTCTGAGAAGATCAGATGTGGCAGAAGAATATCTGATGTGCAGCTTAAGCATCCTGTCCATTAGCCTTTGGAACATCCCTGTTTCTACATGAAGCACAAATGGCATACCTTTACAGTGAAAGAGGCTATCAAATATGGAGAATCCCATTTTTCCCTAGCGTTAGGGGCTAATGTGATTTGCTAATATCTCTTTAAGTTTTGCTTTACCTGATCTTTTTAACTAGTATCTCCACTCCAAGTATAGTACATGAATCACACTTGGAAATATTTAGTTTTCTGAAGTCATTACAAAACATTACAGACCCATCAGATTTGGGGACCAGTATGAGAAAGTTATTCCACTCACTCTGGGACTATTCTATAAATCCAAGTTTGAACATTTTCTGTACCTTTTCCTTGACTGATTGGTACTGGGACTCTGGCAACTGGCATGACTTTAGATTTGCTTTTAACCAGGGTTTCAATATTGTGATAGATTAATTTGTCCTCCCAGGCAACACTGAGACTATGTCTCCATTTTTATTAACAAATTCTTTAATTTCTTGTTTCTGGAATACTGACAAGGTTTTACCCAATTTGACTTAAGGACACATTGTGGGATGCAAATATACTACAGAAGTCTCAGTTTCATTCCAAGGTGTTAAACTATTTATGTGGCATATCTACTCTGGATTCTTTTATCCACTTTTTCACACTTTCTAGTTTACTTCACTCATTTTCTTTATGATTTCAAATGGTCATTGCCACCTTGCTAGAAACTTGTTTCTGGAAATGGGCATCAATACAAGTACATTGCTTCCTGTTTTGAACTCTTAAGAATTTCTATGATATGCCTTTTCCTGTGCTTCACATTTTCTTTTCATCGGCACCTTTACTATGAGTATTACAATGTTTAATCTTTCTTACTGATCGCACTGTTAAAGAGGGGAATTTTCCACTTCTTATATTTATTGTGTAGCAAGGCTAGGGGGGAGTCTAACATATAACAGTTTGAATGGTGTGAACCCAGCTGAAGCTTGAGATATTTTCTTCACACCAAAAATAAGAAGATAGAATAGTTGTTGATCCCAACTTTTCCATCTTTCAATAGCTTTCATCAACATGGACTTTATGGTTTTGCTAAAACATTCAGGTAGCCCACCTGTCTGAGGGTGGTATACAGAGACCATTAGCTGCTTCAACTTGAAGAACTGGCAAATTACATTTATTACTTGAGAAATGAAACAAGAGTCCTGGCTGGTAAGCATACTTTAACATATTTCAACCCTAGAAAAAAGTAGTACAATTTTGTGCATTTTTTTTTTTTTTTTGCTTTTTGTTACAGCTTTAGTATTCATTCCCAAAAGGATACTACAACAAGAAATTTAATTGGATAGTCAAAGATCACCAGTATATACTGGTACCCCTTACTGGACTTTACAAGTGGACTATGATTTCCATAGATATTCACACAAATGGGACTTTTATTATAGCTAGTGGTATCAAAGGACTCCTAAAACCAGAGCTAGAGCTGTCTTTTGACTTTCTGTGTAGCTTGCACAAAAAATTTTTACTTCTTTCTTACTACCAGGCCATTAAAAATCCATCTAGAATTTTAACCAAGGAGATAAAGGTCCAAAATCAAGGAAAGATTTTAATTATTGCTCTTACAAACTTAGAATGTTGTTAAAATAACAAGTTTGTATTGGCGTGTATTTTCTGAAGGATATGGCCTGAAACTCAAATGTCAGGCATTATTTAGTGACATCATTCCCAATAATTTGCCTGAAAAACCACACATTTTATGAGGAACAGACCAAAAATATGAGGCAAAAGTTTGGACATTCTGTGAAAACCTGGGCAGTTCAGATGTATATTACATGTTATAAATACCAATTTAGCAATATCACATTCCAATGATACTCCCTCAGGCACACTTGATGGAACAGCATTGCACCCTCTATTGTGTCTAGTCCTCATTGGTAAGGTCGGACCACAACGCTGTTTTCTTTGAAATAAAAATCAACCTAGAAAACTCAACTAAATCTGTAACAGAAACTATTCTAATGCAAACTACATCTTATTAAGCAATAGTTTGTCAAAATTGACTGCCCCCCCCAAACCCCAAGAACACAGCTACCTTTGCAACATTATTCACAGAAACCCTGTAAAAAACATGTAACTGGCTGCATTGAAGCTGCCTTTCAAAACAGAAGTAAGCTCAAATCTAATACAAAAAAAAAAAAAAAAAACAAACTTGCGGGAATCTTTCCCTTA
The DNA here is from genome assembly GCF_019279795.1 of Protopterus annectens. Lineage (NCBI taxonomy): Eukaryota > Metazoa > Chordata > Ceratodontiformes > Protopteridae > Protopterus > Protopterus annectens. Next base: position 168,484,056 of record NC_056746.1, on the reverse strand, counting down.
ACAGGATATACAACAATAGAAGAAAAGCCATGACCAAAATCAGAAAGAGCAACTATCATAGAGAAAGAGCTCTCTGACTCAACTAAACACGAAACTAAAAGGTCTAATAATGTCCAACAAGGCCAATTACAAGCCTGTGTCATAAGTAAAACATGCTGGAGAGACCAATATGTGTCTCAAAGGATCCCTGCACTATGGAATAAGACCTTAGTTAAACAAAGCCTTGATCACTGGATCCATCCACAACCCTTTTTTTTCTTCCCCATTTTTGCACATGGGGACAGGGTGCAACTATCGTCTACAGCCAAGGTTTACAACAACACACTCACATACACACACACACACACACACACACACACACACACACACACACACACACACACACACACACACACACACACACACACACATCTATGCCCAGTTTTAAATGTCCAATCCACCTACTGCATGTCTTTGGAATGTGGGAGGAAACCAGAGCATGCAGAGAAAACTCACACAGACACAGAGAGGACATGCAGACTCCACAAAGAAGGCATCCCAGATAAGAGTCAAACCAGTAAACCTCTTGCTGTGAAGTGACAACACTATTCACTTCACCACTGTGCCACCATATGGGAAATCAAAATTCACCCCTTGTGTGGCACACATGTCTCTGATGACAGAGTGTGACAGTATGTAAATTAATCTCCAACTAACATGCCTCCCCCAGATAAACCTTAGCTACCTCCTTCCTAACATACCCCACTATATAGATGTCCAAGGTACTCTGGGACAAAACTGGTTGAATTGGGTTGCACGGCTAGGCTTAGGCTTATAAAGATTCCCATGGTCATTAGCCTAGTATAACCCTATGAACCTATGAAGACTTGCTGCTGGAAAAATTCCAGAAGAAAGAAAAAGTATTAAAATTAGAGAAAACAGACTATTTGTAGAAAATGATCATTCACTGCACACTAGGCAGAAGAGGAGCAGGTTTATCCCAGCAAGTGAGGAATGCGGAGATGCAGATGTGGGTGTGCAGTACAAGCTTTTGTATCTGCTTGTCTACAGAACAATTTTTTTCCAGGAGGATCAAATTAGTGGGTGGACTATAAACCATACACTCCATTTCATGTCATTAATGTTTATAAGGACGATAAAAGGACTGGACATGTAACTGTAAGTAAAACAGATTTTGCTCTTATTATTATTTGCAAAAGACTTATAAATTGCATGTTATGTTGTAAAGCAGTTTGTATATGAGCCTTACCAGCGACTACTACATGTTAACAATATTAAAATAAGAAATCAATGTTTCTTAGTTGTAACATTTCCAGAATTTACAATGTAACAAGTTAAGAAAGGCAGGAAAAAAGCAAGTTAAAGTTAATATAATATTGTGATCTGTGGCTGCTGAGTAGTGGATGTAATGTGTATTTATTACATTATATGTAGAATTATGATGGCAATCTCCCCTGTGTTTACAGGGGTCGATATCTAAATTAATATTTTTCTCCTAAACTATATACATTTTTTTAAGAAAATACATTTGAAAAATGAGATGAAAGGCATGCAAAACAGTATTTTTCATATACTTGCAAAGAAATTACTTATTTTTTCATTAGCAAATGCTCTCAGTTGGAGACAAAGTGTACAGGTGTTACAAAGATTCTTTCATGCATCTGCAAAGTTACTAGCTGTTTTTTTCATTACCAACTGCTTTTACTTGACTATATACTGTCTACAGCTGCAAACAATTAATCATGGAACCTCTGAGCACTCTATGCTAACAGATATGTGTGAAATATAGTACAACAAACATTTACAGGTACATTGGCAAGCAGTTCAGTTAAAAATAAATTAAGTTTGAAACTGTGGAAGTGAATAAGACATAGAAGTAGTTGCATCACCAGTGACCCTAATACGTTAATGTATTTAATATAACAGATATACAATTTTGTTTATTTATTTAAAGGTAGCCACTGCAATTTTTCTTAAGGCTAAAAATTAATGCTTACCAAAAGTAAGCATGTTGTTTTTCACATCTGGGAAGGGAACAGAGATAAGAAAAGAAGAAATAGTGATTGGTGTAAGTGGAAATACACACTGTAATGTGCTTTAGCATGGGTAACCTTAATTTTAAAATAGGTAATACCTGTTGGTGCAGCAATCAATTTGAAGCAATTGCTCCTATCTGGAGAGGTAAACATTTTTTGCAAATGTACATAGTTTTGTGTATGTACTGCAAGTTAAAAGGTGATGGGAGTTCTGAAAATCTGCTCTTTTTTTGTTTGAGCAATTTCATTGAAGTAAAAAGTCTTGGAAATGGGACAATGGTTCAAATGGATATGAGAAAAAGCTACTGTATACAACATCAGCATGCCAATCAGTCTGTGCATGCAAGCTAAAAGTTGGAAACAGACATACAAAAGAACTGTTGTGTACAATGTAGTCATAATACTCATTGCTAGAGGGACTCAAAAACTGATAGAAGAGATAAATATATAACAATGGTACATTTATGGTAGTACAGGGATATTGGCAGTAGATCACAACTGTGCTAGTGTGTATTTATATTTCACCAAAATTTGCTGTTATGGAGCGTAAGAGAATTTTGTTGGAATAATCATCTTTATCAGGGAATACTACTGATGGGTGGGGACTGGAAGTTGATTTGTAATAATGGGAATATATCAAGGGGACCAAGAAGGGAAACTACAACAAACGAGAATAGATTTCTGAAGAAATATATGACAATATTTGGTATGGAAACAAGAATTCAGCAATAGGGACTCAGACATAATTTATATGTCATTCACCAAAGTACAAACCTAGGCTAGACTGGATAAAATTGTATTTCATGGAGCATATGGACTTAACTGAAAAAATTTTCACACATCCCATAAGTATTTCAGATTATACATCAGTAAAAATGAAGATAAATATGCAAGGTAATGAAGTAAAATGAGACACTGGCACTTTCCTACTTAACCTGGTAAAGAGAGAGGAATTTTACGAATAAGTACTGGAAATGATTCAAGAATTATTAGAGAAGATAGAAATTTCCTCAGTGCGAATAAGTAGTGTTTGGGACAAAATGAAATGGAGTTTAAAGTTGCATAGGAAGACAAGAGCAAGATATGTGCAAAAGAAGTAGTAGGAAATATTTTAGAGTGGCTGATAAAGGTTAAAGTATTGCATAATAAGGGGAATCGCACTAAATAAGAACAGGGGCAACAGCAAAATGCTAAAGGGTAAATAAGAGAATATTTGGATAATATACATGAGTTTAGAAAGGTTGCTGTTAAGCAACTATTTTTAATAACTCTAGAGCACAAAAACCTTTAGTCAATAACCTAGGCAACAGAAAATAGAAAAGATTGTCACAAAACTTAGGAAGCCTATAACAAGAAAACTAACCTATAGATGCATTAGAAATATTTCAAAATTGTATGAACATGCATAAAGCAAAGGAATGTGGAAATCAAGAAAAGACACAAATGAAAATACTTATGGAAAACATAATTATACTGAGGTTAAAGGATGATGAGGCTCAACAATTAATAGCTAATCCAGGAATAAATAAGATAAGTGATATATAAGCAATCACCATGGAAGCCTCCATAAACAGTAGTACTGTGAAAACTTAGAAATTGGAAGAGAAGAAAGTGATAAAGATCAGAGAGATTTTAACAGTATTTTAAAAGTGGAGGAAGTACCAGCATCCTGGAAGAGCTGTAGTAGCTATATTGCTCAAATAGGGTAATGACCCTTTAGAACTAATTTCATATAGACCGATTTAAATTTTAAACCACAATTATGAAGTGTTAATATCTATATTAGATAAGAGAATGGCAAAGGTGCTGGCAAAGCTGATAGATACAGATCAATGTGGTTTTGTGGAGAGCCAGCTTGGATTTTATGAGCATTCCCTGATAGAATAATAAGGTTATTTAAGAGGATATGTGAAGGGTCAGAGGCAAAAATTAAGCTAGGAAGGTTCCTCTCTTACAAGCTGTGTTTGAACAGAGGAACAATGCAAGGATGTCCTCTTTTCTTTATTTGCTTTACATTTAGAGACATTGGCAAAGAAAATAAGGTATTCATGAATTAAAGGATATAAATGGTGTGGTAATCAAGAAAAGTTAGCCTTGATATTATTTTGTACTTGAAAAATCCAGAAAAAGAACATTTTATGACAGTTTTAAATATTGCCAGGATATAAAATTAATGAAGATAAAAGAAAGGCTATACCAGGAAACCATGTATCCACAGATGAATTGGTTCAGCAATATCCATATTTAAGGGGACATGTTAAGATGGCGTATTCAGGATTCTATTAGGGCAGCTAAGGATATGTGAGAAAAGATTAAATACAAGATAATATAAAAAATGAGAAACTGGAAGCTCTTTATTACGGATATGGATAGTAAGATACAAGCAGTTAAAATGTTTGCAGTCCCTTTAGTTTTGTATACAGGTCAGGCATATTTTTATCAGCTAGAGGATAATCTATGAATGGTAAGAGAGTTGGAAGAAATTTATTTGGGAGGGAAAGGGGACAAGAGTTAAGTGGGATAAGTTGATTTTTACCCATAGAACAAGGATGTTTAAAATTACCTAATTTGAAGGGATACTTTACAGCTACACAGTTAACCTTCATATATATAGCATAAGCAGAAGTTTATAAATCAAAGTAAAACAGATTATGGAATGGGTAGGGAGTGGAATTTGAGAGAATTTTGAATGCAGGTCTTTTAAGAAGAATGGCATCGGCCATGTAGAATATTTTTTCAGCCACAAAGATTATTATATTCATAAAGTAGCAAAAAGTATTCTAATAACTAAGCCATCATGGGGGTGGAGAAAGGAAATGTAGCCAGTATGAATTACTGCAAGCAGGGGTACAGAAAATTAATAGTAGGCTGGAATTTACTGGATAAAAGTGGCAAAGGAACCAATCTACTGGGAAAAATAACTAGACCTCTGTGATGATACTTTTTTTGTACTTCTCTGTTTTTTTCAGTTATCTGCTTGCATGCTTTTAATTTGTTCTGTGACTTAAGTCTTGTAGCTTCATTTGTAGTTGTGTGAAGATTGTGTATTACTGCAAGTTTTGCATTGCTTATACATTAAACAGTAAGTCTATTTTCATAAGTAGAATTACATGTAAAAGATAGCCTTTTTGGTATTTTGAACCCAGTCTGGACAATTTTGTAGCTTTTTTTTTCACAGTTGTGGCAGTACTGCAATCTGCTGCTGTACTTGACCCTCATTTAGCCATTATAGCATTACTGGTAAATCTCTGCATGGCCATGGTCTGTGGTAAAATTGCAGTAATGGCAGTATTGTGAATTCTGATCCATGAGTTGTACTTCAGGACATTTTATATCTGTATATACCTGCTTAAAGTTGTATTCTAGTAATCTGGTGCCTTAATATGTGGTGGACTTGCAGTAGTGTTAGCAATGGGAATTCTGTTGTAGGATTTGTGCTTCAGTACTCTTTATAGCTGTATGTACTGGCTTAAAATTGCATTATAATACCTTTCTGTTTACGTTGCTACTGTCTTAGACACCATCCAAGGAGATCTCTGTATAACCTAGAGCATGACCTACAGTAGGCCACCCAAATACAGGTCCAGACAACATGGATATGCAGTTTTCAAATGTCTCTGTAGCCAGCTAAGTAGCTATGGGCATCCTGGGACAATGTAGCAATTGTCTCATGTTCACAGACAACCATTTAATCCTTAAAAAAAAAAAAAAAACAGTATGCGAGAGATGCACATTCACAATGTCACTGGAGGCAAACATCTGTCATACAAACAAGGTTGTCAAGAACACATACACCACACATACAGACCAGCCTATGCTGAGGCAGAAAAAGAAATCCTCCCAAACGTCAAAGACTTTCTAAAGCCTATAAATGGTAATGCCTATCTTCAGCGATCTCTAAATCACTCACCAAAATCAACACCAAACACTACACGTACTCCTACACCCAATGGAGCCCCAGTATCAAAATCCATAAGGCAAGCCAACACATTACCCAGGACTCTTGTTATATGGGACTCCATTGTATGACACACAGATGCCTCACTTACCAAACTGAATAGAGAGAAGATAACAGTTAGTTGCTCATCCGGAGTCAGGCTCCACCAACTTATATACACAGCCAAGTCACTACAACATAGGTACAAGTATGATTCTATTATAGTCATTGTGACCAGAGAAGTACTTCCCTGGATTATATATGAGACAGACTGTTGATCTCTCTGAATGTGTGTGTCTCTGGTAGATACTTGCCTTGCATTGAGAAGCAGTCTAGCTTCACCAGGATGATGCCACAGTATGAACAGAAGATGACTGACTTCAATAATTGTCTTTCCAGAGGGATTCGATATTTGTCAGCATGGGATGACATGGTTTATAGACCATGTTGCTTTGCAAAAAATGGTCTGCACCAGTCTCCCCTACGCTTCCAAATACTGGCTAAAACTTATCCACACACTTAGAGCCTATTTAAGGCAATGCCAAATTGACAAACCTACTAACATAGCAAATAAAACCCAAGGAAACCTAAAAGCATTAATTCTCAATGCTAGGAGCCTAAACAAGAAACTCCGTACCCTACAAGCTCTGCTCACTCTAGAGAATATAGACATCTGTGTCATTACCAAGACATGGCTTAAATCCACAGGAAGTATTCCAGCAGTGCAAGGCTTTAGTGCCTTCCACACATTTTGACCATCAGCTGCACAGACAGGGATAAAACATGTAGGCATCTCAAATCTATATTAGCAACAAGCATAACTCTACATTGGTTAAAGAAGATGATGCCCTAGAATTTATCCATATGCAAATCATCATAGACAAATTCCCATACCATATCCTAGCAAGCTATAGGTCACCTCTATGACTCTAGAAACCCATAGCTCATACCTAGACCTACTGGAGACACTCACAATTAAACCAAATATCCTATTCATTAGAGACTTTAACTACCCCTCTATAGACTGAGAACTATACACTGCCTCATGCTTGCAGGCACAATGATCCCTGAAATTTATAAACACAAATACCCAGAGATAGCGTGTGCACACACCAGAAGTCCAAACATACTGGACCTGGTACTCACTAATACTGGATAGCACTGCACCTCCCCAGTGTCATGTCCTCACTGATGAGGTCAGACCACAAAGCAGTCTCCTTTGAAATAAAAATCAACTTGGAACCCCAGCAAACCCTGTAACAGTTAGGAAATGAAATAAAAATCAACTTGGAACCCCAGCAAACCCTGTAACAGTTAGGAACTATTCCAAAGCAAACTACACCCTATTAAGGGATAGTTTATCAAAATTCAATGCCCCTCCCAACCTCGGGTTCACAACATATGGAGAATGGTTCACAAAGGCCCTGTACAACCATGTAAATGGCTGTACAGAGTTTGCTGTACCTACTAGAAGTAAGCCCAAAACAAATTCTAAAACAGACCCCTTTATAGGGTATATATCAAATATCATAGCTAAAATCATGAAGAGCAACTCCCATAATGACAACAACTCTCTAATTAAACTAAACAGAAACTAAGAAGACTAATTAAGTCCAGCAAGGCCAAGTATGAGGCCAAGGTAGCCTCATAGGCTAAAGACAACCACAAGCCCTTCTACAGCTATGCCCAAAATCTCAAAGGCAGCACACATCAGTGTGCTGAACTGGTGGTCAATAGTTTCACCTTCAATAAGTAGAATGACAAAGCAAATTTGCTGGCTGACAAATTCAGTTCAAACTTTACCCCCACTCCCATCCCTGCCTCCCTCCACGAAATACCTACTAGCATAACACCCCCATCTATTAACAAGGACCAGGTCTTGGCAGCACTTGCTAAGGTCAAAAACACAGCCTTAATGGGCCCTGACAATATCCTGGGATGCCTCCTAAATAGGTGGAAACATGACCTACGAGGACCATTTCACCCACTTTTCAACTGTAGCATAAATGTTGGTGTTGCTGACAGTACTGTATGTCATCGGACTGTGTCATGTACGCAATGCCATCCTCATCAGCTACAGCTGACTTGCTGATATCAGAAATGTGCTGTCCCATTGTGCTGGATCTTTTACCACTAGAACATATGAAAGCATATAAACATGATAGCTGTGGCAGCATTGAAGTAAATGGCTAATCCACCATGGCAACCATACTTGTAGAAAACAGAATCAGTGAAAATCAAACGGATATATACTTTGTTACAGTTGTAGACTGGCATCACCTGGAAGATGGACATGCAGAAGGCTCTTGCTGAGCAAGTCCTGCCTCTCATGCAATGCACTGCACAATATAGCAATGTAAAAGCTAATACTAACAGTGCATCCCCTACATCACTGGAGATGTTCATTCCATCATCAGCTGCCATATCCAGCCCACCACAGGGCATTAGGGTTCTCTCCTCATCCCCATACAGGGAACACCAGGAAATGCTCCACCTATATGACATACTTCTGTGTAGCTGGTCCACCTTCTATGGTGGACACATCTTTCTCAATTTCCTGTGCCTTGATCTTGACATGCAATATCATATTGGTTACCCTTCTCAAAACCTGATGCAGCTATCACACTCAACAACACCTGCTCCCAAAAAGGGCTGATCATGTTACCTTTCACAAGGATCTGTGTCCCATGTGTGCACAGGACTGGCTGCAACACTACAGTCTTCTAGACAGTGAACTTTAACACTAATTTCCTCTACTGGGTAAATGGCAAGACATGTACATCTGTGGGTTACACTCAATGTGTGTGTATGGATGTGTGTGGATGTCCTACATGACTGTATGTTGTCGCCAGATCCCATATGATGCCCACTTACCTGTCTCCTATTGTGCTGTGACACCACTTTTCTATACAAACTGCAGATATGGCATGTTATCATGACATGCTTCCTGCATCAGCATATTGAAATCCTGTAATACATCCTGTGCCCTCTATAACATGCATTTCTGTACCATGATCTATGTACAGGGGCCATCGTGTCTTATGTGACATGTCCTGTCCTATATCTACACAGACCCTGGTATGCCCCCAAATCAAAGCTGAATATGACATCACAGACTTGCCGTGTGTTCTCATACACACATACCTGTTCCTCTAAGTCCCTGTTGCTTTCATCTAACACGGGTGTTCACAACAATACAGGGTAAATTACAAAGTGTCTTGTCTTCCTTCAGTATGTCTATTTCAAAGTCCACTATCCTAATGCAGTAAATGTCTGATTCCACACTTGAAATATTAAATGTGGCCTCTCACAATATAGCATTGCCACTTTATATCCCACTATTTTGGGCCAAACAGCTTGAAGGGTATGCAAATGACAGAATTTATTGCAGCCGTCTCTGTATCACTACCTTAAGAGACTGTAGTATAATCACTAAATGGTCCTAACCTGCTTGTCTCTGCCTATCTTATTGCTGAACACAATATGATCATGCATGACATCTGAGAAGCTTAGTGCCACAGATCTGCAATACAAAGCCTTTTTTGAAGTACCTCATTGCTATACTGCAAGCACTTCACTTGATGCTCAAATATGCATCCTTGCACATAGAGATCAATGTTCTGCTCCTTGACTGAGTGAGCGTGGTTACATCAGATGATGGAAATAGTAGGACTTTCATGGAGGAATCAACTTCAACAAAATTTTTGACCGAGATGGAATTATGGTAAATGGTGGTGAATTTATCTGGTCAAGGTTCTGACAATGGTATGTTTATGAATCCATTAGACAAGCATTTTAAAGGTACTTTTAATGTTGTCAGTTTTACTGAAAGGGTACTGACTGAGGATTAATTTCAAGTTTTAATGAAGGGTTTGACCTTTGCTCTAGCTAGGAAAGCTTCATTTGTAGAAACAATATCATTTAACATGTTCATTAAGAACTTAAAACTTCAAATCCTATTTTATGAAACAAGAAAATGATAGTTTTAAAATAGACAACATAGTTTTAAAGAAACCCATTTTAATTAATCCTTCTGTTGACTTTGCTGTTAATTTGCTTTAAGAATTGTGTGAAAGAGATTTTATTGACTATTTTGATGTACATAAATGCAGAACATTTTTTAATTTAAGTAAAAATGAATTTGAAGCACTTAAAAGGTTCTTTGATAAAATTATATGGATTATGTTAGCTGACAAGGGCAGGTGTCTAGTAGTTATGGAACAGAATAAGTACATAAAATTTACAGAAATGCTACAAGAGGATAATTTACATCAAACATTTGCAAAACTTTTGTGTATAATACATATAAGGAGATTGATTTTCTGATGGCAGAGTTAGCAGACTAAGGAATATTAAGTACTGACATATTTTCATTTTTAACAGGTAAAAATCCTAGATTGGCATTCATTTTTGGGATTCCTAAAATTCATAAAAGTTTGAGTGATCCACCTATTAGGCCTATAGTGACAGCCAAAGGTTCCAAGATGGAGCTCCTGGCTGCCCTGGTGGAGCAGTATTTGCAGTCTGTAGTCTGTAAAATCAGTCATTTGTTCAATTCTTTTGATTTTTTTTTGATAGAATTAGACACTTGAAACAGACTGATGAGCATTTGCTGGTCACTCCAGACATTGTGTCTTCATATACAGATATCTTGAAAGATGAGAGGTTGGAATGGACTAGAGTCTTTTTAGACAAGTATGAGGAAAATTTAAAAGTGAATGTGAATTTGTTACATACTTTACATACTTGATTTTAGGAAACAATTTTTGTGTTTTTGAGAAAAATTTATCAGCAATGCACAGGAGTGGCCATGGGGCTTTAATGGTTCCTGTTTAGGAAAATATATTTCTTACAGCATGTGAATGAAATGTAGTGCTTAAATCTGATTTGTTAAGCTTTTGCAAATTATATTTTAGATTTATTGATGACATTTTTATCTTGTAGGGGTCATCCCTTGAAAAGGCACATGCATTTGTGGAGTTTTTAAATCAGGCTACACATTTTTTGCAGTTTGAGTTGAATTATGGGATTTAGTGAAATTAGTTATTGGCTGTAACAGTGTAAAACACATGGAAGGTCAGTTATATACTAAATTGCTTAGAAAAGAATTTGGGGGAATGAATATTTGGATTTCAGTAGACAACATCCCATACATGTTAGGCAGGACAAAGTGAAAAGTCAGCTAATATGCATTTCAAGACCAACAAGTGAAGACTATTTTTACACATAAGGCTGATGAAATTATTTTTTTCAAAGAGAGGGGTTCTCTGGAGCAAGTGATTTCACAAACCTTTTTGAATGTTTTAGAGGCTAGAGAAACAGTCCATGGCCTGTTACTAAGGTTGGTCTGAGCTGTGGTTTGAAGAATAAAGAACCTGACTGAGTGTTGGTATCAATTACATTTACAGCTGACAGTAAGAGTATCAAGAATATTGTTAGGAGAGGGACTTACAAGGTAACTGCACACTGATCAACAGCTTAATTTCAGCTCTCCCAGTATGAAAAAAGAAATTGAAAAATAAGAACTAGTGATTCTACCAGCTTGAGTAAAATTCCATTACTGGCTAGTAATCACACTGCTTGGATGCCAGGAAGGAAGAAATTTAGAAAACCCAAAATAAAATCAACTAGAAAAGGAGAAAAGAAAACACTGACTGGGAAGCATCCTGCAGCTGTTCAGCAAAAATAAATACATAAATAAATAAGCTTCTGCTTTGGTTTAAGAGATGGGTTCTAGTAATTTAGAAGAAAATCAAATGTACCCAGAGCTGATTAAAATAAATGAAACACTGAAGGACTATATCACCTGAAATAACAAAAGAATGAAAAAATAGAAGAAGCTTTAACTAGCTATTCAAATGAAGTGATAAAACTGCAAAAATCAGTGGTGGAAATGAAATGGCTAACTGAGTATAAGACTTTTTAAGAGCTGTTTCAAAAAATGGTAAAGTTAGAAAGCAGAGCAATCAGAGAAGGTTTACATTCATTTAGCTGAATCACACAACATATTCTTAAAAAAAAAAAAACATTGACTGGAGTAATCCAATTATGAATTACCAATTATTCACAATGTCGAATGAAAGGAATCGCAACAGTTGACATTCAAATGTTTTCGTTCTTGTTTCAATTTTTTAAACCAAACATGCAATCATATGCAAAGCACAGAAGCAGAAGCATTAAACGTGGTCATAACCTTAACTTCATATAAACAAATTGGGAGGCTTTGTTCACTCAAATTAAATTCAGTAACACATAGTTTGACATTTCAGTAATTCATTTAAGTGCATTCGACCATTTAAATTATGATGTCATGCAATTCTACAAAATGAATGCAAAGCATCAGAGAAAACCTGATATTTTCTCCTGTATCACAGAAACTGTAAAGAAAAGATTACATTAATTTTATGAAAGCACAAATAAGCAACTGGACTGGTATTCCACAGCTGGCTTTGTTAACTGGAAGGACACACTGAGTGTATGCAACAAATGTGGCTATGAGAAAGCAACCAACACCTGTAATATTAAATATGCAATTATACCAGCAGAAAGCATTGATTATGATAAAACATTGGCAGATGGGAAGAGTATTAAAATTGGAGATAGCAGAGTTTTTCTGGAAAATGATTATTTGCTGTATACCAGGCAGAAGACAAACAAATTTATCCCAGCAATCAGGGAATGTTGAGAGGCAGGTGTGAGATTCAAGCTGCTGTATCCAGCTGTCTTCAGAGTATTTGTTCTCTGTAGGATCAACGTCATTTTTGATGGTGAACAGGCTAAGCAGGAAAGAAAAAAGTTTATCCAACAAAAAGTAAGCCTTCAAACAGAAGGGGACTCTACTTCTCATTCGTCTGACAATAAAGCTCATAGTTCCAAAGGAAAATGTTTGAGAGAGAAAGAAAAAAGCACAGTTTACTGAAGAAGTGGGAGTACCTTGGACTGGAACTAAAGTCCACAGTTGGCAGGTGGAGATGAACAGGAGCAAGACCAGCAACACTGAAATTAGTGAACAATGTAGACACTTGTGAAATATGGATTTGCAAGAAAAAGGGGCTGAGAAATAGTGGACTTTTGTTGATTTTGTTAAAACTTGTGGGTGGACTGTAAAGCATATACCCCAATTTATGGCATGTTGAGGACTCTAAAGGGGAAAAATAACTAAGTAAAACAAGTATTTGTATAAAAATTTTGTGATATAAACTGTATGTTATATAGTAAAGCAGTTTTGTGTAATAAGATGTCAGGGGCATTGATGTGGCAGAGAGGCTGAGACTTTTCAATGAGTGCTGGATGTGATCAAGATATTAAAGTAAACAAGTACCCTTTTTTAGTTTTAAAAATATAGGCTTTACAATGTAAAAAAAAAAGGCTGAACAAAAGCAGGTTTAAGTGAATACTTTGTATTCTTGGCCTGCTGGGGCTGGATATGGGGTGTATCACTGATTATACTATATGTAGAGCTGAGATATTTTCTCATATTTTTGCATAGGTGAATGTCTGGATTAATGCCCACGGCTTAATCAAAAAAACAAGTGCTTCTATAGGCAATTTGGCTTGACAAATAAGATAAAATGATGAGTGTCACTACAAGTGCTAAGTGTCTTGCATATGCAATGATATTAGGTTTTTTTCCCTTTAACAAATGTTCAATTTGAGTCAAGAAGTCTGCAGCTGAAGGCAGTTGTACATTCTGCACTGAGTGAAATTCACAAGGACCCATGTGGAGTTGTTAGCTGTTTATTTTCTCATTGCTATGTTTTCAAGGAGATAAGCTGTCTGTAGGTACAAGCAATTAACCTTGAGAGTCCTCAGCACTGTCTGCTGAGGGACATTTATTAGTTATGTACTTACCATAACTTGGTATCTGTGTTGTCCTCTTATCATTCTCCTTCACTGATGGGTTATGTGTCCAATCCTTGGATCTAACTTGGCCACCTCTCACAGACTTTAGCTTCCAGGCTCAAGCTCCTCCCTTACCCATAATCCCCCACCCATAGCCCAATCTCCTAAGATTGAGTTTGCTGCCCCTATAAACAGGATAGAGTAGAAAAAGGAACCAAGAGCTCAACCTGGAACATAGGTTCCAACAAAGGCTGTTCTAGATCCTCTATAACCAAAGCATTTTAGAGGGGGGTGGTTGGACAGGACGTTGAAGCAGAAAGAGAAGAGGACAACACAGATACCAAGTTATGATAAGTACATAACTAATAAATCTGATATTGTCCTTCTCATTCTGCTTCACTGATGGGTCAAAGTCCCCAGCTACATGATTACTTGGGTGGCCACAAGGAAGGATATACAAGAGCACCTTTGAACCAAAGGATGTTCTGCTCCTGGACACATTAACTTATGAGGAGCCACAAAGGAATGGAACTTAGACCAAGTGGCTGCAGCACAAATGTCATCAATGGAAATCCTAGATGAAAAAGCCGCTGATGCAGCAATGGATCTTGTTGAATGTGCCTTTATAGGACCAGGCAACATCAAACCACTCTTGTCATAAATATGGGAAATGCAACTAGTAATCCACTTAGCAATTGTCACTTTTGATACTGCTTGATCTTTATGGCTAGGTGAAAGAGAGAAAAACAACTGCTCTGAGTTTCTAAACTGCTTCAAACTGTGGAGGTAGAAACATAGCTGTCTGTGAACATCCAAGGAATGTAGCAGATATTGTCCTTTGTTGGAATAGTTAGGAAAGAACACTGGTAACTGAATCCATTGGTTTATATTAGTTGAAGTGGCAACCTTTGGCATGAATGAAGGATTAGTATGGAGATTAGTATGGAGGGAAACCCCATCCTTGTGAAAAATGATGTAGGGATGTTTGGAAGAAACAGTTTGCAATTCAGAGACCTTTTTAGCTAAAGTAATAGCGACAAGTAATGCAGATTTCCAGGATAAATATTTTAAGTCATAATCATTAGGTGGTTCAAAGGGGCTTTGTGTCAAGGCTTGTAGAATGACAGTGAAATCCCATTGAGAATTTGGGTCTTTGATTGGAGGTCTAAAAAGAAACACACCTTTCATAAAGGCTTTACATAACCTGGCTGAAACAACAGATCCCAAAGGTAATCCTGAATGGAAGTTGGATATGACTGCCAACTGGAGCTTAATGGTTGCAAAACTAGAGCCTTGCTTATACAAAGATTCCACAAAAGACAGAATTGAAGGAATTGGGGCTGAAAAAGGCTCAACATGATTAATGGGAGCCCAGATGGAAAATCTTTTCCACTTACTCTTATACACCTTTTTAGCAGAATCTCTACTGAGAGGCCAAAAATGATAGCTTTGACTGGAGAAGAGATGGCTGCCAACTGGAGCTTAATGGTCACAAAACTAGAGCCTTGCTTATACAAAGATTCCAGAAAAGATAGAATTGAAGGAACCAGGGCTGAAAAAGGATTAACATGATTATTGGAAGAACAGATGGAAACTATTTTTCACTTACTCTTATACACCTTTTTAACAGAATCTCTACTGAGAGACCAAAATGACAGCTTTGACTGGAGAAGAGAACTTGGACCTTCTAACAATCATGGGAACTGGAGAAACCAAGCAGTTACCTTGAGTGTGAGGAGACTGGGGTGGAGACCTAGCATCTGGTGAGAAAGATAGTCTGATTTTGGTTCCAGCATCCATGGAGGATGTTTGAGGAGAGAATAGAGGAAGGAGAACCACAGCTGATGAGGCCAAAAGGGGGCAATGAGGGTCACAGTGCTCAACTGTTTGGCTTTCTGGAGAAATTTTGGGATCAGAGGAAGAAGAGGGTAAGCATAAAGGAGACAGGGAGGGCAATTGTGGACCAGAGCATCCCTCAGGGAAGCCCCTAAAGGAGGGATCAGAGCAAAGTAACTGCTGCATTTGATGTTGTAAGGGGATGCAAAGAGGTTGCAGTAGGGAAGACCCAATGGTCGAATATCTTGGTTGCTACTGACTGACCGAGGGACCACTCATGGGACATCAGTATAGATATGCTGTGCCTGTCTGCTAACATATTGGATTTCCCAGGCACGTGTGTTACAAGGAGAAAGTGGTTTGAAGAGATCACCCATTCCCACACCCTCATGCCCTCTCTGCAGAGAGGGTACAAATGGGTTCCTCCATGCTTGTTGGTATACCAGACTACTGACATGTCTATGTGAATAGCAATTGTCCCCAGAGGGAGATCCTCCCAAAAGGCTTGCAATGATAAGAGGACAGCTTTCATCTCTAGGATGTTGATATGCAGACTGGTCTCTAACAGACCCCATGTGCCTTGGACCATCTTCCCCTGGAAATGCCCCCCAACCCTAGATGGAAAGCATCCATGGTCACAGTGGCTAAAGGGCAGAGGGAGTGAAGGGTCTGCCATCTGTCAGATCTGCTTGACTCCACCATTGTAGATGGGACCTGCAAATGTTTGTCAGTCTGACAGAAACAGATAGGGGCTGATGCAGAATAGACCACTGAACAGATAGTGTCCATTGAAGAATGTGCATATAGTACCTAACTAGAGGAAACAAAAGTATAGCAGGTGCCATGGATCCCAGAGCTCAAAGACTCAACCTGGCTAGAAGAGATGGAAGATTCACAATGGATTAAACCTGAAATTTCAATGTGTTGATTCGATGCAATGCTGTGGCAAAGCAGCTACTTGGGTAATGGTGTTCAGTTGAACTCCAATGAATTCCAAGGTTTGAACCAACAGTGGTTGTGGCTTGTCCAGGTTTATGGTAATGCCTAGAAATTGGGACAACTGGTAAAGATAGTCTCTGGCCTGAGAAAGTTGATGCTGAGTGGGGGCAGTCAGGAGCCAATCATCTAAGTACGGGAATACCCGAAACCCTTGCAGTCGGAGATGAGCTGCAACCGCTGCCATGCATTTGGTAAACACCTGGGGGACTGTGGTGAGACCAAAGGGCAGGGCTCTGAATTGGAAGTGACTGGCTCCCAGCAGAAGCACAGATTACTTCTGGATTATCTATTTTTATGTGATAGTATGGGTCCTTGAAATCCACAGAGCACATCCAATCGTCCTTCCCAGCAATGGGAGGATGGACTGAAACATTACCATCTGGAACTTGACTTTCTTCACATACAAGTTGAAATTTCTCAGGCCCAAAATAGGCCTTGGTTCCCCAGTTTTCTTTGGCACTAAAAAGAAACAGGAGCAAGTCCCAGACCCTCTCTGTTTGGTTGGGGCATCTTGGATGACTTTTTTTGTAGCAGTTTGATGATTTTGGTACCTGCCAATTCCCTCTGGCTGGGTAGAACATTGGGGAGTTTCTTTTGAATCTTTGGCGGGGATAGAAAAAAAGGAATGTAATAGCCGCTGAATATGATGCTTCACACCCAAGCATTTATCGTAATTTGGTCCAAGACACTTGAGTGCAGAGAAAAATGGCCCCCGACTGCCTCCAGAGTCAGATATTTTGGCAGCACTTCAGGACCGCTGAAAGGGCTTACTAGGAAACAGTTCCCTGGAGCCCTGCTTTTGTGGGCCCCCTCTGCCTTTGAGGCATCTCCCATTATAGCCTCCTCCTCCTCCTCCTCTGGAGAAGAACTCTCCACTTTAATCAGGAAAGGAACCTTCTGACTTACAGAACCATGTTTTCTTATCCCCTTTTTGATTCCTTGAGTAGGTTCATTGAGGGGTGGAAAAATTAATCCCCATGGCAGACAAGGTCTTACCTTCTTGCTTGTTGTGGGTCAGGGTGTCCTTAACTGATGATCCAAACAGCGAAGAACCATCAAAGGGGACACTGACAAAAGACGCATTAAAGGGCTCCGAGAAATCACACAGCCTCATCCAAGCATGACAAAGTATTGCAATGCCAGTGCTGGCTGCCCTTGAAGAGCCTTCCACTGATTGACAAACAAGTTTCATAGAAGAATTTGCTATGAAAGTAAGAGTGGTTACCTTAGGAGGAATCTTGTCAAACTCCTCCTTAGGCATTCTCCCCCACCAAGGATTCAGAGAGTTATTTAACCAAGACTTTCTGAAGGTGAATAAAGTGTGCCAGATAATTGAGTGCTCTCAGTGAAAAAGTCACTGAGGCATAAGTGCACTTCCCACACCTGTCCATCTCTCTGGACTCCCTGTTTGGTGAATGGACAGTTTGAGCTCTACTGGGTGAGCTCTTTTTTGGTAGCTGCTGCTACCACCATAACGTCAACTGGGATGCCATTACTCTAGAAGTACAGTCCTCTGGGGATGAAACAATCCTGTCCGGTAAGTTTGATACTGGTTCTATGCTGTCCAGCTCCTACCAGGCCCGATGAGTGACAAGGTCTATAAGACTGTCCGCTGGGGGGACTACCTAAGATGTAGATGGTCCTGTCCCAAAGGCCTCTC
The DNA here is from genome assembly GCF_019279795.1 of Protopterus annectens. Classification (NCBI taxonomy): domain Eukaryota; kingdom Metazoa; phylum Chordata; order Ceratodontiformes; family Protopteridae; genus Protopterus; species Protopterus annectens. Next base: position 168,465,746 of record NC_056746.1, on the reverse strand, counting down.
CATTGAAAAAAGAATTAGCTATTTACTAATAACACTACAAAACTATATAAGTATAAATCTACAAGGAAAGAAAGAAGGGCCGAAGTACAAAGGGAGGGAGGTGGTTAAGGACAGGTAAAAAGAACCCTAATGCACCTTGAAAACTAAAGAGAAAAGGAAGATAAAATACACTAAAAAAACTAAAACACTAAGTTTAATCAGAAAAAGAAGGTAAAATATTAATAAGACTATCACTTAGCTGCTTGAGCACTGGTTACCACAGCTGGATGCACCAATGGATGTAGAAAATGAGATCTGAGGAGGTTGAGCTAGGGGTGGAGGATTGTGAGTAATTGAGGAACTTGAGCCAGGAAGCTAAAGTCTGTGAGAGGTGGCCGAGTTGGATTCATAACCCATCAGTGAAGCAGAATAAGGACAACATCAGAGGCAAAATGTAAATGTGCAAAGAGAAACAGTTCAGTACAAAATAAAGTTATAAATGATTAGAAGTGAATAAGAGATAGCCTTAATACCTAAATGCATTTTATAGAACAATCTATAATTTAGTTCAGATAGCCAGTGCACTTTTTCTTAAGAGTAGGTTAATGTTTTCTGAAAGCATACAGACTCTTTTCACATCTGGGAGGGGAATAGAGATAAGAACAAACAGCTGTAAGTGTAAGTGGGAGCACAGGCTGTAACATGCACTTCAGCATGAGTAACCTTAATTTTAGGTTAGGTAATACCTGTGGGTGCAGCTGTCAATTTGGGGCAACTGCTCCTATCTGGAGGATTAACCTTTTTGAAGGTGTACATGTGTACATATTTTTCTGAGTTTGTTCTCAGTTAAGTTATGGGGGTGTTCTGAAAATGATTTCTATTCTTGTCTGAGGGTTTTCATTAAAACAAAATATCTTGAAAAATGTAACAGTTTCAAATGGAGATGACAAGAAATAACCGTATAAAAGATCAACCTGACAAACAGTGTGTGCATGTAACACAAAAGTTGGAAATATGCATTTAAAAAGCTGTCATGTACAATAGGTGGGGACAATAACTTCTTATCTTAATGGCTATGATATACATATTATTTTGGAATGTAATTGTCCTTACAGGTATAGACAAAAATTAACAGTAATGAATTTTATTAAGAAATGCAGAGGGCAAATAGCAATGCTGCAGGAGACATGTTTAAAGGAATGAGAATGTGAATTTGATAAAGAAAGAATTTCAAGAATGATATTCAGCAGAATATCAGGAGCAAAGGGAAAAAAAGGAAGTAATTACACAAATTGCTAGAGGAGCTTCAACAGTGATAGAACAGGAAAAAAGACAATAATAGTAGAGTTGTGGTAGTAAGGGGCTACTGGCAAGGGAGGAGGATTATGTTGTACTTATATTCCACTAAAAACTGCTATTACAGAGCTTAAGAAAATTTTAGAAGAAATGACAAGCTTGCAGCAGGGAATATTACTTACAGGTGGGGACTGGAACTTAATTTACAAAGTGAGGATGCATCTCTGGACCTAAAAGGAAAATATAACAAAACAGGGTAGATTTCCAAAGAAATTTATGACAAAAATTGGTACTGAAGATATGAATTCAGTAGTAGGAACTCAGAGAAAATTTACATATTATTCACAAAGGTACAATTACTGGACTAGACTCCCTTACACAAGAAACAATACTATTAGGAGGCTTTAACATTGACTGGGCTGACTGTTCCAGCCAAAATCCCACCACCCATATTAACCTCCATGGGTTTAACCAAATAATAACTGCCCCCACAAGAATCAACAAAGCCTCCAAATGCCAGTCTATCTTAGACTGGATTCTGCTATTAGATCTCACACTGGCTCAACAATCAGGCTGTCTTCCTGAACCTACTTAATTCGGAATCAATCACACCATAATAAAAAACCCATTCTCAGAGTAGTACGTAATAAAAAGCTCTTCAATACTAACAAACTAATCAACTCACTAAAATACTGCAATTGGACTCCCTTAAAACAATTGCCTATAGACAAAGCAATGCAGTACATTAATTCAACCTTCCTTGAAGTCCTAAACTACCATGCACCCCCCAGAACCATCAGAGTCAAAGCCAATCATGCCCCTTGGCTAACAAAAGAGACTAAAACCATTATGAAAGAAAGGGATAAAGCCTGGGCACAATTCCAAAACAAAAAATCCCCACCTTAAGACAAAGGTATCTTGAACTCCGCAACAAAGCCAAAAAACTAACAAAATGTGACAAAACTAATTACCATGTGACCCTACAAGGAAAATATGCACACAACCCCCAAAAATTCTGGGCCACTATAAATAATTTACTGCACCCAGGTAAATCATCCACTCCTACCCCTGTATTACCAAACAACCATGAAAATATCCCCACCCAATTTAACAAATTCTTTACTGAGACAGTCCTAGCCCTAGCCAACACTCAGAAACCTGATAGCAGCCCCTTACCTACAGAGACCCTTCCCAACTTCAGTTCAACTAACAACTCCTCCTGTTTTTCCCCTGGACCCAATCCCCATTAAAACAATTACAAAACTCCTCAAAAAACTTAAACCAACTACTCTAGCAGCTGACAATCTACCAGCAGACTTCCTGCAAATATCAGCTGAAGCCATAGCCTACCCACTGTCGATTCTTATAAATAGGTCAATATCAGAATGCAAAGTACCTCTCTCTTGGAAAATCTCACATATTATACCATTACACAAAGGGGGCAAGTCTCTGGAACTGACCAGCTGCCCTATTGCAATCCTATCACCTCTATCAAAAATATTCGGGACAGTAGTTCATTCCCAACTAATTGAGTACCTCCTTAAAAAGACCTGCTATACACATCCCAACATGGTTTCCAACCCTCCCACAGCACTACTACAGCATTACTCTCCTTCACAAACACTGTCAACCACCATCAAAACAATGGACTATTCATATCCTCAATATTTCTAGGCCAAGCCTTTGATATGGTGAACCATAATATGCTTCTAGAAATTCTATCTACCCTTAACATAAGCCCCTCCACTATATCGTGGTTCAGGAACTACTTATCTAACCATCAGCAGGCTGTTCTATGGTAAAAAGATCTGTCCCTTCTACTAACAGTTAACATAGGTGTCCCACAAGGGTCCATCCTTGGGCTTTTGCTAGTCTCACTATTTACTAACTAAATAGCGTCATCAGCACAATCTGTCTCAGTTGTGCAGTATGCAGATGACACCACTATTATATGTGCCTCCCTACCCTACACGAACTAAGAACCATTACTCAAAATAACTTTTCCTTAGCAGAAACATGGTTCACTAATATAAAAATTATTCTCAATCCCAAAAAAAATGAACTCATCCTCTATAGCCTCGGTGTATATCTGACACTAAATAATGACTTTACTATAACAGCTAAAGACAAGACACAAATCACCCCAATAACAAACACAAAACTATTAGGCATGGAAATTGATAGTAATCTAAAATTTGACATACACATAGCCCAAACAATTAAAAAAGTTAACAAAAAGCTTGGCCTCCTATACAGAAACTGTCAGTTCATCACAAAACCTACCAAAGCCATCTTAGCAAGGACTCACCTCTTATCCATTCTCCTTTATGCCTCCCCTATCTTAACTAACCTTCGCCACACAGAACTAAGCAAGCTGGAATCCTGCTACAATAAGATTGCCAAGTTTGCTACAGATGCCTCTCATAGATCCCATCATTGTTTAGCCCTCAACCAGCTCAACTGGCTTGAGTTTCCCCAACTACTCCTACTCAACCAACTATCAATAGCTCACAAGCTCTACTACTTTCCCAACAAAACCCCTGCACTCCAGGATCTAATTCACCCCTACACCACCACTAGAACCCTAAGATCAAGTTTTCAGAACCACATAAATGTCATCAAACATAAGAATGAGGCTGGTAAATCTCTCTTTGCCTGCTCTGTTGCCAGAACCTGGAATTCACTTCCAACCCACTTAACTGCCACCACCTCTACTTCCCAATTTAAAAAACTTCTTAAAACCCACAACACCAATAACTGGCTCTGCTCATGTTACTCCCCAGGTTAGTCCATACCATTGCACTGTTGCTAAGATTCAGCTATGAATCAAAAGATTCTCCCCAGTCCAACTTGTTGCTAAGATTCAGTTATGAATCAAAAGGTTCTCCCCAAGTCCAACTTGTAAAAACAACTAAGTGGGAATTTGATTACTACCACATATATCAGACAATGTGAACCTTTACGATCTATACTCTAATTTATTCTTAACATAACATGGCTTTGTTTTCTTCTTTACAACTAATTATTTCCCCTTTAAACTACAGTAGGGCTGGAGCCTTCTCCCAAGACCTACCTATCCTCATATGGAATATATTTATAATGTGTTTTTTTTTTCTTCTTTTTGTAAACATGTTTTGTACTATGTTTCCATATTTGAGACTGTTTAGCTACTTTTTTCTGTATTAATGTTTGGAGCTTTTCTCCCTGGGCCTCCGCTGAAAATGGACCTGTGTCCAGTCAGACTTTCCCAGTCAACAAATGTAAAATAAAATAAAATAATAAAATAGATAAGAGAAAAGTTGTATTTCACAAGACGATGGAAATTTATTTGAAAACTTTGACACATGTCCAGTAACAATGTCAGATTAATCACCAATAAAAACGAAGATTAAAATGCAGGGCAACGAAGTAAAAATGAGACACTTGAGCTTTCCCACCTACCAGATGAAAAAACAGGAATTTAAGGAATGGGTAATAGAAATTATTCAAGAGTTATTGGGGAATATATAAATTTTTTCAAAGATTGTATCTGTTGAGTGGGTTAAAAAGAAAATAGAGTTTAGAAATAGGTTAGAGATATAAGAAAAAGAGATACAGTTAAGAAATAATATGATTATTTAGGGGGCTGACAAAGGTTAAAATACTGCAGAAAAAGGGGATTCTCACAGAACAAGAAGAGGCACAACTACAGAGTGCTAAAGAGAAAATAAGAGAGTATATGGATAATAAGCATCAGTTTAGAAATATTGCTTTTCAAGAAATAAGGAGAGAGAGTGGGATATTATGTTTTTTGATAACTTCAGAGCATCACAACGTTTAGCACAACAACTTAGGCAACAAAAAGTAGAAAAGGCTATTTGCAAACTTAGGGAGCCTACGACCAGAAAAATAACCAGAGATCCTGTACAGGTATTAGAGATATTCCAGAAATTTTATGAAAAAGTTGTTTAAAGTACAGAAATGTGGAAATCAAGAAATAGCATACATGGAAATATTTATGAAAGACATGTTTGCCAAGATTAGAGGTAGATAGGGCTCAACAATTAACAGTAAATATAGGAGAGGAGATAAAAACAGTGATGTGTAACCAATCTACAGGAAGGTCTACAGGAACAGATTGTATTCCTGTTGAAGTCTGGAAAGAAGAAAGTGATAAAGGTATTGTTTAACAGTATTTTAAAAGGAGGGAAAGCACCAATATCTTTGAGAAAGCTGTGGTGGTTGTAATATCTAAAGAAGGTAAAGACCCATCAAACCCATTTCAGTTACAATTAGGATGGATTCCAGACCACTGGTTATTGTACTTTTTATGCAAAGCTCTCTGCAAAATAACCTTTGCCTGCTAAATTGCAATTTTGTTGGCTTTTAGCCCAAGACTTTAAAGTCATATCTGTCTAACTGTTGTACAATATAAGAAAACTTAGGGAGCAATATAAATATTGTCCCTAATTGGTGCCATTAGGATTCTTCACAATTCTCTCTACAGCTTTACAAGCAGGTAATTATGGGCTTCAGCTACTAATAGCCTCTGAATCCACCTATACTACCATAAACATTGTCATGGCTAGGCCCTTCTATCCAGTGGTATTACTGCTAACATGCCATAAAGAAAGAGAAAAAAAATGCCTAAGTTGGGTTGTCCCCAGTAACAGTATAGATCAGACAGACTCCTCACCATTATTCTGACAATGCCAAATTTTCAAAGTCAAAAAGTGGAAAGTGCATGCAGTAAACCAGTAACAGGAAAAAAGCACAAAGGTTCCATACCGCTAGTAGCACTCAACAGACTTTAATAAATACACTAACAAACATCCAAGATAAACACTGACAAGCTCAAATTTAAGTTTTCGTCCCACAACTTCTTCAGATAAAATTTCCTCTCCAAGCCACCACCTTTATACATCAGCAATTAATCGTGTTATCTTTCTGCAAAACACCTAATTCCTTCACACTCCACAAGAGTTCAATATTACTGTCAAAGTAAAAGATCTTACAATTAGTATAGCAAGCGATAAACTGCCAAATTTTCCCCAGGCTATTCTCAAAGCATCTAACTCAATAAAAAAAGAATACAAGTTTTTAAAAAAAAAAAAAAAAAAAAAAACTTTCATGATGACAAGAGCACAACGTGAATAGTATGCAACAGAATCAGAATGAAAAACATCTGGATGACTTGGATGTTTATTTGTCTTTGTTGACCAACTAGGTAAAATGCATTTTCAATGGAGGCCCGGGGAGAATGATGCACATTTATAATTGCAGGATAAAAACATCTATACATGAGCTTATTTACATGATTTTTAAAAGTTTCTTATATGAACATAGCATTTTAAAGCAAAAAGAGAAATTAACATAAATTGGCTAATTACTGATTAGAAAAATAAACTACAATAACAGTTCATGTATTTACAGTGTGATATCTGCAGGGAAAAGTTCAAACTGGGGCATTTTTGAATTAAGAATTTACAGAAAGACAAGTTGTAATGTAGCTTAAAAATTGATGAGTGATATGAAAGGAGAAATCATGGAAATGAGCAGGAAGATAAATGGACAGAGAAGGGATTGTAGTCAGTGGTGGGGTGTGAGAGGAGGAGTAAGAGTTCAGGAAATTACTGCTGTATTAGGAGGAGTGATAAGGTACAAAAGACTGGGAAGCAAGTGGCTGTAAGAGTTGGAGAAAAGCAATCTGAATAAAGTTAGCCAGGTGAGCAGGAAGAACAGAGTCATCCTTGACACAGTTTTTGAAACTATTCAAGTTTTATATCCGATTTAACTGTGTGGGGATTTCATTTCAGAGTTCTGACACATAATAGGAGTACAGAGACTCTTCAGCAGTGTTGAACGTCTTACTGCTATCTGCACAGATATTTTGATATAAATAGTAATCTAATATCTTCAACTTAGCTATATAATCCTTACATACAAACATTATATTTTCATACAGCATTATAATTGTTTAAGAATTATAAATCTCAAATATAGTGTGCCTATAGTTCCATAACTGTAGGGATTGTCACCTTAAGAGCTGTGATACAAGCACAATTAATTGTTGTAGTCTGATTTTTTTATTTTATTTATTTATTTATTTATTTATTTTTGTGGGAACTGCCACAGTGCAGAATAGCATACTTAATTGCTACAGACTGAATACTTGGCAAATTTATTTTGCTGATGGATAACTCACCAAACTTAAGTAGGACTGAATGTAACAAACACAAATGTTTATCGGGATCCAGAAGATGTACGGAATATCAGCTTAAAGTCCAGTCTTGACCCCCTAACAATCCTGTTTAAAACTCCTGGCAATACCTAACCTCCTTAAAACTATAGTCAAGGGGTCCAGCAAAGGATAAATAGAAGGAGGGAGAATGGACACCTCTGCCTCTTCCCTCTTTCCAGACTAAAGTTAGTCAAAAGTTCCACACTAACCTTCACATGGACTGATGCCCAATGATACACATTTGCAAGAACATCATAAACTCTGATCTCGAGCAAAGAAACTGCTTGTCTTTCTGCTTCCTGTCTCAACAAAACATTTTAATAATAATATCACTAATTATTTGTCTATCAGTTACAAACTTACACTACTCTGCATGTATAAGCCTAGTCATTGACAGTGCCAGTCTATATGTCAAAATCACTATTAGAATTGTATAATCCAGAGTTAAGATCAACATTGGCTAATCCATACTACATTTTAACAGGCCCTTCCTTATCTGCTTTTGTATCACTGTAACAATTGTCTCCTTCAATGAGGATGGGACTTTCTACATTCTCAACACTTTATTACTTTTAATATCTCTTAGTCCACTCTCCCCCTCCTGAAGAAGCTCAAGAGTAATCCCCTCTGCACCTGGAGTCTCTTCATTATTCTTCCCAACTCCTCCCTATTTATGATTTCCATTAACCCTTTGCCTGTTCTGGAAACAACTTAGGTAAATGTTTTCCCCCAGGACCCCTTGCTACTCCTCACCTACTAGGGTCCTACATATAAGGTATCATGCACGCCACCTGAAGTTTCCATATCCTGCTCTCTAAATATAGTTTTGCTTTCAGGGAATTTACCCAAAAATATCTCTTCCATGGCTCCACTGCAGAACTCAGCTTCTCTCTGGACCAACTTTTTTGTTTCGGCTCTGTCTTTTTGCCCTTTCTCCATTACTTTTTCTAAGTCAAAAATCCCTTTAGGTGTCTGATGCTTATTTTAGTACACTGTTGCTGTTCCATAAGGGCTAGCTCTTGTTGTATAATCTCTCACTTCCACAGCTAGCCTTTCCTTAAACATATCCCATAATTCCAGTGAAGAGCTTAGGCTCATTCTCAGTCCACTATATTTTAACAGCTTTATTTCATTGTTTAATAAATTTTGAAATTAATTTGAATTACAAAAAGAACTGCTAAACTTCCAAGGAGTTACTTGTGCTCCAGCATATATTATAAGCTCCACTACTAGAGTAGCATAACCCAAAAATATCAAAGGAAGTGTTAACCTTTTGCATCCTATATGGATTTTCCAGGGATAAATATATCCTTATCTTTATGTGAGTGTCTCAAGTGGACTTTCAAATTAGAGAGAGTAATGTGCTGCTGCACCTTCCCCGCTCATTGAGCATAACACTGACTAAACCTAATAAAAGTCAAACATCTAACAAATATTTACCTACCAAAGGGACCCTTAATGATCTTAGGCCTGCCCTGCCAGACCATCCCTTAACAGCACAGCTCCCTTTACACAACCTGTCACATCCAACAAAATTCCTCTGTGATCAACCAGGCTGACTCTGGAAGCCTGTAAATCTTTTTTATTTACTTTTTTTAAACAAGAAACATTTTTATTAAATTATCACTTATGACATAGGTGATCTTACATTTATATAAATGAAAACAAACCATCCTGATACAATTCTAGTTGCAAACATTACACATTAGAAGGCACAGTGACACAACTGTAGTTGCAAACATGACACTCTCACTAATATAAAACAAAAACAGTTCCGTACAAATCGCTCAATCTGTAACCAAAGACACCCCCCCATCCTCAAGCTCCCTCAAACCCCATCCAAATAGACAAAATAAATGAAATTACTAAACAAGCTAAAACCTACAACTCTTGCCACTGACAAACTACCAAATGAATACCTCAAACTTGCAGCCAATGTCATCTGTTACCAAGTATCGATTTTGATTAAAAGATCCATCTTCGAACAATACATACCGAACATTTGGAACATATCCTATGTAATTCCTCCCCACAAAGGGGACTCTGTTAGACCTCTCCAACTATAGACGAATATCCATACTATCCCCTCTTTCAAAAATGTTAGAAAGATGCATCCACTCCCAGCTAATGGACCATCTTTTAACTAATAAGCTCCTTGCCAACTCACAACATGGATATTAGCCAGGCCACAGTACCACCACTGCCCTGCTAAATTTCACCAATACTGTAAACCAACTAAAAATGATGACCAAATAGTCTGTCTGATATTTCTAGATATGTCAAAGGCACTTGACACAGTATCCCACAAAAAGTCCTACAAGAGCTAATATCCCTTGATATATCTAAAAATACCCTAGCATAGTTCCAAAACTACCTTTCCAATCACTAACAAGCTGTCAAGTAGCAAAATGATCTGTCTTCCCTGCTTCCTACAACAGTAGGTGTTCAACAAGGATCAATACTTGGTCCACTGCTCTTCTCAGTCATCAATAACCTCCACACTGCAACTAACCTTGCTACCATTGTACAATATGCAAACAACTCCACATTCATCTGCTCAGCACCCTCCTTGCCACAGCTGCAAGAAATTACCCAAACAGCCTTCACTGCCATTAAATCCTTCCTAAATAAATATCAGCTCATCCTAAACCCAGACAAAACCAAACTAATGCTATTCACCAACAACAATCATAAAACAAACAACCTCAACCAGGTCTTTAAAATCACCTTATCCAACCACACACTAATTGAACCAGTTGCTGAAACTAAACGACTAGGTGTCACTATTGATAATAATTTAATATTTGTCAAGTATATATCACTTGCAATTAAAAAGGCCTACATTAAATTAGGTTCTCTGTACAGGATTACGTCTTATCTAACCAACTCTTCCAAACAAGCAATCGCCAAGACCCACCTACTATCCACCCTATTCTATGCCTCCTCTGCACTCACAAACCTACGGAAAACTGACTTAAGCAAACTTGAAACATGCTACCACAAGATAGCCAGATTTTCCACCAACCTACTCTACAGAACCCATCATTGCACCGCTCTAAAACAACTTAAATGGCTAGAGCTACCTAACCTCTTATCCTTAAACCCGCTTACCCTAACCCACTACGTAGTATACCAACCTGACAAATGTCCAGCCACATGCAAGCTAATACAAATCCATCTTAACAATAGGATCCCAAGATCCTCTGACAAACTAGTGTTAAAAGTTGCAAAAACCACCAACAGCTTCGGAGACTCTCTTTACTGAAATCACATCTCTAAAGCATGGAACTTTATCCCTCAGAATATTCTAAACACCATTTATCCAGCACAACTCAAAAATCCACTAAAGATCCATCTGAACAACAACTGGTCATGCACTTGCTTCTCACCTACCGGAACATACTCATCATTTTCCCTCCTCAACACACCCTCAAACTGTTTCGCTGACCTTCTATTCTGAAGTATATAAATTTTTTAGCAAGAATTTTTTGTATATTACTTGACAAACATTATTGTATGGTATTCTATTGCATAGTATGTTTTTTATGATATGTATACATTTTTTATAGTACTGTGTACTTGTATGTATGTGGAGCTTTCCTCCCCGGGCCTCCGCTGAAAATGGACAACTAGCCCAGTCGGACTTCCCAGGTAAACAAATGATACACAAAATAAAAATTATAATCTAGCCAGTCATTGTCAGTAAAACATTACATAGCTCATTCAAATCCTGCCTTCTTTTAAACCTCATTTCTCATTGTTCCCACAATTCCCATTTTTTCCTATGCAATTTGCTCCTACACTTTTCTAAAGATCCCAGTTCCAGTTGTTTTATCTCTGTTACTATATTCACTACATCTAGTACAGTTGGTTTAGATGTTGATTTCCATTTTCTAGTAATTAAGATTTTGGCAGCCACCATAATCAGATTCAGCAAGGCCTTACTATGTCTAGGCAATTCTGACTCTGTATCGTAGCTCAAAAAAATCATGTCCTTAATTATACCAAATTGTTCACCCAGTATCTTTGACAAAGCAGTCTGCAGGGAATCTTTAAAGTCTGCCAACTCATTACACTCCCAAAAAATATGCTCCCAGTTACCTCTTTCTTCCCCATCACACCTGCCACATTAGCTGTCTACCTGCGGAAAAATTCTTTGGAGTCTATTTGGGGTATAAAAAACATTTACATAAACACTTCCAAGCAAAGATCATAAATCTTCTAGACTTTGTTGCATATTTGGGAGATATTCATTTATCCCCCATTGTTTCTTTGTGAACTGCTTATCTAATCTCTCTTCCCAATCCTTTCTATCCTCCTCTGATTGATTCTTATAGTTATCATGCAATATTGTATATGCTCGACTAATTATTATTTTTTTAACTGCAGCTTCTGCTCTAGATTCTACTAAAAACTCTAACAGTGCTGGTCTTTTGTTTAGGACCCTGGTATTTCTTTCTCTTTGCCTATACTCTGATATCAATCCTTAATAGGGAAGGCAATCTCTAACCTGCAGTCCAAATAAATTCTTGCCGCCTTCCAATTCTATTACCTTTACCTCTCTAGTTATTTGCTCCCAATACCTTGGTTCCTTTTCCAGTTTTCTCTAATAAATTCTAGCCCCCTCTTGCCTATTGTCTGTATTGCTAATTGCAGTTATCCCTATTGTCAGACCCTCCTTTCACCATTCCGTGTTGTCTTATTTCTTAGCATACTTTCTGTTACTTTATGAATATAATATGCTGAATGATTACTGTTATTCTCCTTAAAGGTCTGCATCCAAAATTCCAGTCTCCCCTTCTTTCCTGAACTTCTGTCCTGTTTTATCATTCCCCCTTTCCACTGTGAATTTTAATTTTCTGCTTGTGAAATGCATATGAGCCTTAACTGTGTTGCTCTGAAATACCCCTTCAAATGGGGTAATCCCAACCCCACTTGCCTCTTGCCATCATCCCCTCCCAGATAAAATCATTTAGCTCTTTATTAATTGCTATCCAAAATGTATCCTCTGGTTGATAAAAAAAAAAAAAAAAAAATTATGCCTGTATAAGACTAAAGGGACTAAAACATTTTAACTACTTGTATCTTGCCATCGATATCCATATAACAGAGCTTCCATTTTCACAGTTTTTTTTTTGTAATATCTTTTTAGTCTCTTCACACATATCCTTAGCTATCGCACCAGAATAATTTTTAATCCGTACTCCTAAATACTTAATTTTATCATGTTCCCATACATGCGTTTATTGCTGAACCAAATCATGTGTGGGTACATATTTTACCACTACTGATTTGTTTTAGTTTCATTAATTTTGATTTTGTATCCTGAAAAGATATGAAACTGTCTGAAAATGTTCCACAACACTGTAATGTCCCTTTCTGGTTTTGTCATGTATAAAATATCATCATCTGCAAATAGAGCCAGCTTTTGTTTTGACTACCATACCAATTATATCCTTGGATTTTTGAGCCCCTTATTTTCTTTGCCAATGGTTCGAAATATAATGCAAATAACAAAGTGGAGAGGACACCCCCGCCTGATTCCTCTGCTCAAACAGAAATCATCCGAGAGAACCCCACCCACATTATTTTTCACCTCTGATCCAAGCAAACAAAATCTTCCAGATCATTATCAGTATTTTCCCTCCCAGCTTCCAAACTTCTGCAGGAATACCATTTATTCATGGGGTCTTTCATGTAGATTCTTTATACATCATTTTATCTCAGCTCCTCCTATCCTGTTAGCAATTGAGCTTCATCTACCTCTAACCTTGGCATTTTTAATTCTTCCATAAACATTTCCATTTGTACCTTTTCTTGATTTCCATATTTCTCTGCTTTATACAGACTTTAATAGAATGTCCAAAATATTTCTAATACTTCTAAATATTCTATCTTTCTTGTTATACAGTCCCTAAGCTTGGCAACAGCCCTTTCTACTTTGTTACTGGAGTCATTAAACAAACTTTTTGTGCTCTACAGTTATTATTTAAAAAAAAAATTGCTTAACAGCAATCATTCTAAACTCAGGCATATTATCAACGTAAGCCCTTATTTCTGTTTAGCATTCTGCAGTTGCTTCTCTTACTGTTTTGTGGGATTTCCCCTATTTTGCAATACTTCCACATTTGTCAGTCTCTCTAAATAAGTCTTGTTACTTCTCAACTATATCTCCCTTTCATTTATTTCCACCCTATTTTTAAACTCCACTTTAATTTTATCCTACTCCTAGCTACATTTTCAGAAGAAATTTCTATCTTCTGTAATAGCTCCTGAATATTTTTCACTAACCATTCCTTAAATTCCTCTCTTTTCAACAGATAGGTGGGAAAGAATCAGTGTCTCATTTTTATTTCATTACCCTGTATTTTTATTTTAGTTATTATTGACGCTTGATCTGAAAGAGTTATTGGGTGTTTACCAAGACCTTCAATTAAATGCACATGTTCCTGTGAAATGTAAATTCTGTCTAGCCTAGCCCAGTTTTTGTATCTTGGGAATATGTAAATTCACATCTTCCATATCAAATATTTTCATAAATTTCTTCAAAAATCTACCATCTTTTGTTATTTTCTCACCTACCCCCCCCCCCAAAACATCTTCACGGTTGCAGACCAAATTCCAGTCTCCACATATAATTAATGTTCTATGCTGAAAGCTGATTATTTCTCCCACAATTTTTAAGCTTCATTATAGCAGTTTTCAGTTCAAGTGTAATTCTCCTCCCTTGTCAGTAGTTCCTCAGTAATAAAAATCTACCATTATTATTTTTATCCTCTGCTACTACTATTGGAGCTCCTCTTGCAGTTAATACAAGTACTCCTCTTTTCCTTTGCCCCAGGTATTCCACTGAATAACCATCCTGAAAACCTTTCTTTATCAATTCACATGTTCACTTCTTTCCAAGTGTGTCTCCTGTAGTATAGCTATTTGCACTCTACATTTTTTAATATAGTTCACTACTGTTTCTTTGCCTGTGAGGCCACTGACATTTAAACACATTACAGAAAACATCATTTTGTACCCACGGTGGTGGTGCTGCAGTAGCGTTGTCATCTCAGTAAGACGCTGTCCGGTTTGATTCTCAGCTAGAGCGTCTTCTGCATGGAGACATGCATGAATGGGCATACCTTCGTTGATGGTTGTGCGTCAGGCCTGGCAAGCCGGTATGTAAAAATCAACTGCCAATCATTAGTGAACCGGAGTTTTCACTGTGGTGACCCCTAACTGGGAAAAGCCGAAAGACACAAACAGAAAGCATCATTTTCTTGAAAAGTTATCCCCATGTTTTTTTACACATATATTTTTACATATCTAAAATGTTTGCAGAGTGCTGCTTTTAATTAATTTGGCATTAAGTTAAAGCAATTAGGCTTTATTTGCAGCATGATTGGTTGAATGAGCATTTATAAGGGTGTGTGCTATTTTGTTTTTTAAACAGTCTGAAGCAGCGAAAGCGCTTACTTTTTACAATAAATTTTTTCTACAATTATCTTCTGCAGTGTGGAACCACCTTTGTTTTTATTTTTACATTACAGAAAGCATCATTTTCTTGAAACGTTATCCCCAACTTTTATGTACAACAGGCATTTTGTTAAATGCCTAGCTCCAGTTTTTATGTTACATGCATATACTGTTTCACAGGTTAATCTTTTATATAGGTGTTTCTTGTCATCTCCATTTGAGCCAATGTCACATCTTACAAAACTTTTTGTTTTATTGAAAGCCCTCAAAAAAACACATCCCAATAGCCCTTAAAACCTATTCATCTAATAACACACACAACTATGTATATCTTAAATATTGTTTTACCCTCATAATAGGAAAAAATGTCACACACACACACACACACTTCAGATAACCTTAAAGAAAGGTTATCCATTCTAAGATGGATGGTACAGCCTGTGCTTAAAAGTGCCTGACGGTGTTCTGTCTTATACTCTTTCAAGTGGAAAAGCACTCAAATGTTTTCAGAAAACATTTTCACCAAGCCATTTCTCTTTATCAGATTGTCTCCTGGAGACATGAGAACCAGACATAAAACTGCCAAGCATACATCTGTTTACTAGAAAAAAACTTATAATATTCAATATTCTTTTTTATTTACTTGCTTTCTCTTAAAACATGTTACTAGATCAAGTTAAGGCCTTAACCCAGTTGCTCCCCTATGCAAGAGTGAGAAAAGGCACATTCATTTTTCTTTTGTCATCCTCTTTCAACCAGATTTTTTTTACATTGCAATGCCTACATTTCTGAAAACTGAAAAAGAAGGAAGGGAAAAAGAAACAAAGAAGTTATGTCTTACCATAATGTTCCATCTGTGTTGTTGTTCTTTTCATTTTCATTCATCACTGATGAGTCGGCCTATTACTAAGCTCGCAGCAGCCAAAAACTCTTAAGCTAAGCTTCTACCCACAATGCCCTTCTCCCTGTTACCTCAGATCAAGTTTGCCCATGATAAACCAGAAAAGCAGAGGCCCATTCTGGTGACCTGAGTAATAGAACTGAATCCTATGAGCAAAAATGGATCATACGTCTTCAAGCAGGCAAACCTGCAGGTCTAAATAATAGGGTTTCCCTTAAACCCTTTTTGAAGGCGACAGCCCTCAAGCATTGATTATTATATTACGTGTATTAATAGCTTTGTTTAGTAGTAGGTATGATCTCACTATAGACTCTGCCTTGCAATCCTTGAGTGGGACATGTTTTAGAGGCATATTTTGTTGTATGTACATTAGTTTTTATACTTAATTGGAAGTTATGAGCAACTAGCATAAGCCTACTAGGTTATTGACAAGCATATTTGTTTATTCTCTGCTACTTAGACATAGAATTTTGTATTCATGTTTTTCACACATTTTTATGTATTTAAAATGTTTGCAGAGTGCTGCTTTTAATTCATTTGGCATTAAGTTAAAGCACTTAGGCTTTATTTGCAGCATGATTGGTTGAATGAGCATTTATAAGGATGTGTGCTATTTTGTTTTTTAAACAGTCTGAAGAAGCAAATGTTTTTCTTTTGTCATCCTCTTTCAACCAGATTTATTGTTTACATTGCAATGCCTACATTTCTGAAAATTGAACAAGAAGGAAGGGAGAAAGAAAAAAAAAAGAAGTTATGTCTTACCATAACATTCCATCTGTGTTGCTGATCTTTTCATTTTCATTCATCACTGAGTCGGCCTATTACTAAGCTCGTACCAGCCAAAAACTCTTGAGCTAAGCTTCTGCCCACAATGCCCTTCTCCCTGTTACCTCAGATCAAGTTTGCCCATGATAAACCAGAAAAGCAGAGGCTCATTCTGCACAAATGCCCTAAGTCACCACTTGGACCCAAAGTATTCCCCAGCAGCCTTTGGAGGGGGAAGGAGGGTGGGAAATGAATGAAAGATCATCAACAACACAGATGGAATGTTATGTAAGACATAACTTCTTTATCTGATGATGTTAATCTTCTTTCCATTCATCACTGATAGGACAGAATCCCAAGCTGCCTTGAGCCCTATGGGCAGCCCTTATGGAAGCACATTCCTGAGTACCACTCAGCTGAAGGCAGCTCTCCCTCTGGAGACCACATCCAATTTGTAATGATTGAGGAAAGTGTGGGGTTTAGCCCAAGTAGCTGCTGTGCAGATGTCATCCATAGAAGCCCTGGAATGGAAAGCTACAGATGTCAACAGAGATCTAGTGGAATGGGCTTTAACCTGTGGCATAGGTTCTTTTGTGGAAGAGTAAGAGAAATGTATGCAGTCCCTTAGCCATTTTGATAAAGTAACCTTGGATACAGAATTTCCCATTCTAGGTCCAGAAAAATAAATGAAAAGTTGGTCAGACTTATGCATAATTTTGGTCCTGTCTACATAGAATCTCACTTGTCTGTGTACATCCAAGGAATGTAAACAGTACTCTCCTTTATTAGAAAAATTCGGGAAGAACATTGGTAGGTCAATGGACTGATTGATGGAGAAGTCAGAAACAACCTTGGGGAGAAACAATAGGTTCATCCGGAGTGAAACTCTGTCCTTGTGGAAGGCCAAATAGGGTCTTCTGATGTACAATGCCTTTAGCTCCAAAACCTATCTGGCTGATGCAATGGCTACTAAGAACAAGAATTTCCAAGACAAGAATTTCAGGTCACACTTCACTGGGGGTTCAAAGAGGGGTTGAGTCAAAGACTGTAGAACTAACATGAGGTTCCATGGCTCTACAGGCTGTCTGACTGGGGGCCTGATGTGAGAAACTCCTTTGAGAAAGGTTTTACTGTACTGAGATGACAGGCGTACCATCCAGCCCATTATGGTAATTCTAAATTGCTGCCAGATGTACTTGTATGGTAGAGGCTGCAGCTCCCTCTTCAAAAAACTTAGACAAGTATTGCAAAACCGCTGTGACTGGAGCTGAACACAGATCTAGCATCTTCTCCTTCGACCAGATGGAGAACCTTTTCCATTTGCCCTGATACAGTCTTCTGGTGGATGGTTTATAAGAGGCCAGGATAATATCCCGAACTGGTAAGGTGAGATCAGCCTGCCTGGTAACTAATGGAAGTGGAGAAACCAAGCTGTCAGCTTGAGACTAAACAGATTCAGGTGGCTCAACCCTTGGGGGTGAGCAATCAGGTCTGGAAGAGGGTCCAGAATCCACGGCGGATATACCAGATGAGGCTGAAGGAAGGGGAACAAAACTTGTTGAGGCCAGAAGGGGGCTATAAGAATCACTTTGCATTTTAACCAATGAGCTTTCTTTAAGAACTGTGGAATCAGAGGAGTGGGGGGATAAGCATAAAGAAGTCCCGTGGGCCAATCATGAATCAGAGCATTCCTCGGGGACTCCCCTTTTGGGAGGAATAGGGCAAAATAGCTGCTGCACTTGTTCAGTGGAGAGGTGAAAAGGTCACAGCACAGCTGGCCCTAGCAGCTGAAAATTTCTGCCACCACATCGGGATTGAGGGACCACTCGTGGAGCAGGAGAATGCATCCGCTCAACTTGTCCACAATCATGTTGGAGCTCCCCGGGATATGCTTTGCTATCAGAAAGCAGTTGGAAGCTATTTCCCACTTCCAAATCCTCATGGCCTGTCAACACAAGGGGTAGGACTTGGTTCCTCCTTGCTTGTTGATATACCAGACTACTGACATATTGTCTAACTGAATTGCAATTGTCCCAGAAGGAAGAACCAGAGGGAATGCCTGCCAACACTAACAGCACCACTCTCAGTTCTAGAACACTGATATGCAGGTTGGCCTCCAATGTGGACCATGTCTTGGACTATCTTTCCCTGGAAATGGCCTCCCCACCTGATCAGGGAAGCATCTCTGGTCACAATGGTCTTGGGCTGAGGGGACTGGAAAGGGCGGCTCCAAAGTTCTGTGTCTGGCCTCATCCACCAAAGAAGGTCTTGTTTGCAGGAGTTGGTTATCTGGATCTGGAAATATAGAGGGTGATGATTCAGAACCACTGAGAAAGAAGAAGCATTGGGGAATTCACATGTGCAACTTGGCAAGAGGCACTATCGGGATTGAAGCTGCCATGGATCCTAGGGCCTGAAGAACCTCTCTCATTGAGACTTTGTTTTGACAGAGTAAAACCCAGAGCTGGAGCCTCAATCTCTGGAGTCTGGGAGCGCCACCAGACAGGCTTGGGTGTTGAAGACTGCTCCAATGAAATCCATCTGCTGGGTAGGGACAAGGTCTGACTTCTCCCATTGCACAGTTATCCCCAAAATTTCCACCACAGAAAGTGTGTATTGTAGGGCTGTTACCAGAAGACACTTGGTGGGGGTGGTGAGGAACCAATTGTCCAAATATGGAACCACCCAGAATCCTTGCAGTCTCAAGTGAGCTGTAACCACTGCCATGCACTTTGTGAACACTCTGGGGGCTGTAAAGAGACCGAATGGCAGGGTATGAAACTGATAATGATTGGCTCCTAGCTGGAAGCGAAGCAGACTCCTGAAGCACTTGTTCATTTTGATGTGGTAATATGCATCCCAGAGATCTATCGAGCACATCCAATCACCCTCCCTCAGAAAAGGGAGAATGGAGTGAACCGTGACCATCCAGAATTTGGTTTGGGTGACAGACTTGTTCAAGCTGCTAAGATCCAAAATGGGTCTCCAGTCCCCTGTCTTTTTTGGCACCAAAAAGAATCTTGAGTAAAATCCGGATCTGCATTGGTCTGGTGGGACTGGTTGGATAACTCTTTTTTGACAGAGCTTTTTTATTTCTGAAGCTGCCTCTTCCCTTTGACTGGGTGGAATGTTGGGAAGTTTTGTTGGAAGTTTTGGATAAGAAATAAGGGGAATGGTGTAACCTCTGGTAATTATACTCTGCACCCAATAATCGGTGGTAAGAGAGTACCAGGCAGCTTGGTGCAGAGAGAAACACCCCCCGACTGCTTCCAGAGGCAAGCAATTGGGCAGCTCTTCAGAAGCACTGGTAGGACTTCTCAGAGAAAGTCTCTGGAGCCTTGGTTACATGGACCCCCTCTGCCTCTATAGGGGCATCTTCCGGAATTGTTACCCCCCTCTGCTCTGGGGGTATCATCACCATGTGTGGCACGGAAAGGACCCTGAGATTTTTTGTGCCACATCTTCCCACTCCTCTGGTTCCTGGAAAAGGAACGTTGAGAGTTGGAAAAACTTGGGCCTACGGCAGACAGGGTCTTGCCATCATGTTTGCACCTGGCTAGTGTGTCCTTCACTTTGGAACCAAAAAGGGAAGATGCTTCGATGGCAGCATTCAGAAAGGAAGACTTGAAGGGATCTGCGAGGTCACAAATGCACATCCAGGCATGCTGCCTCATAACTATGCCTGAACCCGCAGCTCTAGCCATCCCTTTGGTTGCATGTGAAAGCAACCTCATGGATGAGGTGGAGATCGATTCCAGGGTAGCAAGCTACAAGGAAACTTTGTCCCGTACCTCGTCAGACACCTGTCCTGTGAGTGTTCCAGAGAGTTCTGAAATCAAGTCTCTTTGGAGCCTAGTAAAATGTGCCAAATAGTTCAGGGACCAAATGGCAAAGGTCGCTGATGCAAATCCTCACTTTCCCAATCTGTCCATGGCCCAGGACTCCATGTTGGGCAGACAGACAGCAGGACTCTCTTCAGACAGATCCTTTTTTGTGGCTACCACCACCACCATAGCGTCGACTGGTAAATATCCGGACCAATGTGGGTTCTCCTAGGAAGGGGAAAGGGGAAAAAAATTTTGTCAGGTCTCCGAGGGATCACCTCAGTAGAGTCAGGGTTCTTCCATGTGCATTGCACTATAAGCTGGACTAGCTTGTCGGCAGGTGGGGTCACCCAAGTGGTAGATGGCTGGGCAAGGAAAGCCTGCAGGAACATGGACTCCTCAGAGGATGGGTTGGAGGGCTACCAGTCACCCATCTGCTTTAACATTTCAAGGATGTCTCTGAAGGAGACATTATTGGGGTGACCGTGGAGACCCCTCACCATCATCATAATCCGTGTCTTCTGTTAGAGACTCTGCAAGTGAGTAACGTGCTTCATCTTGCATGATATCTTCCATGGGGGTTCCTCAGTGGGGGCTTCCGAGGAGGACTCGGAAGAGTGGGTACCCTAAACAGGGGTTTCCTGCGGCTTCCCTGCCCAGTGTCCCAGGGAGGTGGCCCATAGCAGCTGTAGTTCATGGGGAGAAAACTGGGGTTCCGATTTCGGCAGAATTCTTCCAGAAGCAAGTGCCCTCTCCATCACACAGAAAATAGGCCCACCTGAAGAGGAGATGGGAGCCTGGAACTGAGAAGGACAACCTCAAAACCGGGGTCACACCCCACTCCATCAAACTTGCTCCCAAGGATTGAGCCTCAAGCCGGATTGATGCAGATGAGGCTACCGGTACTGAGAACAGAACCATGCCCTGAACTGAGGAGCCCACCGCCCAATCACGAGATTGAGGGAGGACTAGTTCTGCAGGAACTGAGGACCAAAGGGACAGATCTGGAGCCTCAGTGAGGTCCACTACAGGCACCGAGACGGGGGGGGGGTTCCGTAAAGGACATTGGAGCAGAATGCTTTGGAACCGGAATGGTCAGAGGAGGAGAATAGGATGGAGTCTGTGGAGAGGTCAACCTAAGTCCTGCCAGAGGATGGGTCATGGAAGGCATGGGTATCCCCCTGGCTGCCAACAGCTGCTCCACAAGATGCACCACATCAAGTTCTGAAAGGCTCCTAGTGGATACTCCAGACAGGGAGTCAGGTCGATCTAAAAACAGGCTATACACTTGACCCAGAAATGGGTCTATGGCTGGAGAGTATTGGGTCCATGGTGCGTGATCTGCTGGCACCAGTGTCTCAAGTTTAGAGACATGAAGTAGTGGGGTCAAATCCAGTTTTGTCATAATAGACCTCGGTGCTGAATGGGGTACTCGGAGTTGAAACGGGAGGTTCAATCATCACTGCAACAATAGGCATCAAAGGCATGCACTGTGCCAAAATGGCCACAGGTGATGAAGTTGTAGCAGGTGAGGTCTATAGTCAGTGCCGGAGGCAGTATTGGAGCTGGCGACAAAGCTGGCACTGATATAACAACAGTAGAAGTACTCAGAGCAGACGAGGAAGGTGCTGAAGAGGCAGATTTATGCTCCGAGGATAACTTTTGAATTTTAGGTTTCAAAGACTTACCCTGGTCACCTGAGGGTGAAGAGGGAACCAAATAGGGCCTTTTCTTAACTTTCGTGGAGGGGTTGAGACCTCTATCCCAGAAAGGGCCTCTGAAGAGAGAGATTTAAGCAGTCCCTCCAGAATTAGTTTATTCTTGCGCTCGTTCAGAGTGGGTTGGCTGAAACTTTGGCAAATTCCACAGGGAGGCTGCACCAAAAGGTGGGGCAACCCCAAACAAACACAATCATCGTGAGAGTCACTACTAGGTAGTTTACCATTACATGAGGTACAGTGCTTGAAACCCGATGTACCCTTCTTATCTGACATCTTGAGAAGTAAACACAATTTAAAACTTCAGAAAAAGGCAAACTCTATTTTCCTAAGTCAGAAAAAAGATTTAAATACATGCAGAATATATCAACAAACCCAAAATCAAACACACCAACTAGACTAGAAAGAACGGGAGGAAGGAATACCAGCGATGGTATTCAAGGAATACCACAAAGGTAGAAAGGGCCATACCAGCAATGGTACTTAAAAAAAGGTTACCAATTGGTAGAGATAGAGAGAAAAAATATCTAGAACTACTGTAATCCGACAGGAAAAGACTATAATTCACAAATATTAAGAAACAAACAAGTTTTCCACATAAAATATCAGAAAAGTTTCCACTTAGCTGAGAGCCTGGCTGAAAAACGGCTTTACGGCTATGCGGCAAACGAGATCTGAGGTAACAGTGAGAGTAGCATTGTGGATAGAAGCTTAGCTCGACAGTTTTTGGCAATTCCAAGGTTGGCAATAGGCCGACTCGGTTCTGAGGTTTGTAACCGAAACCATCAGTGATGAATGGAAAGATTAACATCAGATGAAAAAAATGCAGGAGCACCTACTTACATTAGTATTCCCATTACACTTAAAAATAACTGAGAAAACTACTTTATAGCATACAAAAAAAAATCATGCACTATTAAAATAATCCCATTAATAAAAAAATGTTTTTACTTAAAGTAACTTTTTCCTTCCTCTTTCCCCCTCCTGAGTACTTTTCCGAACATTAATGACATGAAGAAGGGCATATCCCCTACATGTTTAACAAAGTCTAATACTTCCATATTTTCTTGTTCTGTCGTTTCACAAATATAATTATTGCTTTGTAATCCCACATTTGTCAATTTTGAAGTTACTGGTTTTATTCCTGTTCCCTTCCCACCTGCCCCCCAGACACATCTTCACTGTTGCAGATCAAATTCCAGTCCCCACCTATAACATTCCATGCTGAAACCTGATTATTTCTCCCAGAATTTTCTTAAGCTCCATTATAGCAGCTTTCTGTGGAATATAAATACATGCCAGTGTAATCCTCCTCCCTTAGAAGCAGCTGCTATCTAGTACAGCAGTTCTTGAATAGCTCTCAGCTGTTCAGTGAACCACCCAGCAGAGATTTTACCTCTTGACTATCAAAATCAGGCGCTATAGATCCCCTCTTTTATAGACTTCCTACTGTACACCCCATAGTTTAGTCACCCTAAAATAGCTTCCTGCCGGGTACCACAATCTTTTTCTCCTTATCTGCTGAGATACTGTTTCAAACCCTGCATTATGGAATGTCAGCTTCCCTCTGTTTTTCCTGCCAGCCTGGGGGACATGTTTTTTTTTTTTTTTTTTTGAGGCATTGTAGCAACTGCCTCATGTACACTAACAACCCCTTACTCGTAAATCACTCATGTACAACTTGATGCTCCTACACTAAGAATCTGGAATCACTGCTTTCTCACGCCCAGAACAGCAACACTAAACATGTTGCCAGCTCACACACTATGACTCCTATTTGTAATATGCACCCAACACATAAACCTTTATATGCACAGGTACACTCCAGAAGCCCACCTGAACACCAGACTCCTCCAAAACACAAACATGCTACACCGAACACACCACCTAAAGCACCCAATACACACAAAACCACTAGCACCTGTGTCTCATCAAATAAGTCTTTAAGGCAATATACTATTTCAAATGTTTTAGTTATAGGTGACTCTACAGTGATATATACAGATACCTACTCACCAGGTTGAACAAGGAGAAGGTTATGGTCAGCTGTGTGTCTGCTACAAGGATTCGCCAGATAACACATGCACTCAGGGGTTGGGAGGGTGGCCTAATGGTTAAGGTGTTTGCCTTACAAACACAAGGTGCAGAGTTTGAGTCTTACAAGGGATAACTGGCTAGGCTTAAAATGGCTCGCAAGGGCAGTTAGCTTAGTACTAATCTATGAATCTAAGTCTCTCAACAAGTACCGTTATAACTCCGTCATAGTTCATGCTGGTGTGAACAACTTAAGACGTACTTCTCTGGACTATATGAAGTAACCTGGCCTTGCAAGGCTACAATACCTTCCAGGCTTTCAGACCACAAATTGAAGGTGTGAGAACCAAAGGAGGTGGAGTATCTATCTTCATTAAAGATAATTACACCTCTAGACTGGTTAGACAATAAAACTCTATGGAGCTACTCCAAGTCCAAATTACCATGGGTAAGACCCCCCCTTCAGGTCATTCTCAATTACAGGTCCCCTTCCATGAACCAATATGCCCACACAGCTTATTTATACCTACTTGGGACAATTAAGGTACAACCTAATACCCTAGTCATAGCTGACTTCAACTATCCTTCCATTAATTGGGAAACGTATATGAGCCCAAACTCATTTGCACAAAAGTTCCTAGACTTTGTTAACTCAAATTAAGAAATCTCAGTCCCTCCAAGCTACATACTGTAGGGACCTAAACCTTGTCACCACAATAAACAGAACATGCTGGAGGTAGATTCCTGTCCCAGAGACTTCCCATACTCTGGAACAGACTACCTATCCATGTCAAACAGAGCTCCTCATTAGCACTCTTCAAGAAAAATCTTGATGATTGGATGGGAAATAGGAAATTCACCCCGGGGATCACTTCTGTGGCTCTGCTCGACAGGGCCACAGGAAAATAATTTTCTTGGATGGCAAAAGTCAGGGTACCTTTTTGGCTAGGCTTATATAAGCCCTAGGGCCAATAGCCTAGTACCTACCTATGAACCTATAAATCCCCTGGAACAAATAGTGTACCACCACACAATGGACTTCATTTTTCTAGACCTGGTCCTCATCAATATAAATGATCGATGCAATGCCTCAAGTGTGGGGCCCACACTAGTTAAATCTGACCATAAATCAGTCATTTTTGAAGTAACAATAGCACCAGAACCCCCCAAAGGACAGGCCAGGCTAAAACACTTCACCAAAGCTAATTATACCCTCCTAAGGGAAGGTATAATCAACTTCCAAGCTCCAGTTTCCACAGATGGCATTAATGGCTATACTGAGGTATATACTGATGCCTTTTATAAACATCTACATAAATGTATAGAGACAATTGTGCCAGACAGGATTAAAGCAAGATCGTCAAGTAAAAATAAACCATCCTGGTGGACGTCAAGCTTTAATAAATTATACTGTAAGTGAAAGAAGCTGCTGTCTAAACATACAAAAGTGAGATCTCAGAACTGGAAGAGTACCCTCCTCAGCCTAAACAAGTAAATAAGACAACTCATAAAATCTTCAAAGAGCAACTATGAGAAAAATTTAGCTATCATAGCCAAGGATAACTATAAGGCTTTCTTCAGCTACTTCTGCAACCTAAAAGGTAGGACTCAAATGTGTGCTGAACTAATTATGGATGGCATCACACAAACTGACCCTGTGGAAACTGCAAACCTGCTAGCAGACAGGTGTGGCATAAATTTCACCCCCCCATCCACTTCAAGCATGCCACAAATGCTTTCTCCAAGGCTAAGAACACAGCCTCCATTGGACCAGATGGCATTCTGGGCTGTGTTCTTAATGTTCTAAAACAACAGCTAGCTATTCCATTAGACACTCTATTCAACCACAGCCTGAGTACTGGCTTTGTCCCCACTGAATGGAAAACAGTGGCTGTTATCCTCCTCCACAAGGGTGGCTCAGCAACAGACCCAAGTAACTACAGACCCATAAGTATAACCAGCCTCATCTGTAAGACAATGGAATGAATCATCATGGACCTCATAATTAAGGATATAGGAAACCCCCAAACCCTGGAACTGTCCCAATTCAGTTAAGTCAAGGGCAGGTCATGCTGCTAAACCTGGTGGAGGACTTCAATAATGTGAACAGAGCCACAGATGAGGGTAAAGCCATGCACACAGCTTATCTTGACTGGGGCAAGGCCTTCAACACTATCCCATATTTCAGGCATCACTGACAAACTAACCCAGTTGAATATCAACTCTTATGTTGTCAGGTGGGGTGCAAACTGGCTCACAGATCAACAACAGTTTGTCAAAGTGGGAAACTTTACCTCTACCAGCAGATATGTCACCAATGGGATCCCACAAGGGTCAGTGTTGGGGCCCCTCTTTTTTGGCACATACTTCTCAGAAGTCCAGGCCAAAACGAAGGGGCTGTGTCTAACCAAGTATGTTGATGACTGCAAATTAGGTGCTATCAATTAATCCCCTAGCAATGTCAGCATACTTCAAAAGGGGCTTACACAGACCAATGATTGGTGCCAAAACCATGGTCTTAAACTAAATGCTAAAAAATGCACCATCGTTCCCTTCAGTAAAAACAATGCCCTTGCTGATTGTAAAATTAATAATAATACCCTAAGTACCAATTCAGTAGTGAGAGACTCGAGAACACAAGTTGAATGTGACCTCAACTTTGACCACCATGTGTCTACTGTGGTGAGGAAGGCATTCTGTGTCACTCACCTGATTAGCAAAGGCATCACCTCAAGAGCAAAATAAGTTATAACTCCCCTGTACTTGTCCCTCAGCAGGCCTATTATTGAATACAATACTCCCTTTGGTATGTACTGTACCAGACACCTGCAGCATCTTGAGATACCCAGAGATTTCTAACTAAGAAAATTCAGAGTCTTCAGTACATGTCTTATACGGACAGACAGAAGTTGCGGTCACTGTACTCAGTAACATACAGACTACTTAGAGGTGGCTTATGTCTGGTTTACAGGGTTATCTCTGATCCAAATCTAATGAAAATATTGCACATCCAAAAGTCAAATGGGACTACAGTCACCAGTTCCAGGGACCTCAATCTAGCCTGTGACAAACAGGACCTGCTGGAGAGACAGATGCATCTCTCAGAGGTTGCCACTCCTCTGGAATAGGCCTCCAATCCGTATCAAGCAGAGCACCTCCATGACCCTGATTAACTTCAACCTGGATGACTGGATATTTCTGTCACAGATTGCCCCGGCTTCTCTCTTGGACATCGGTAGTCCTTGCTGGAAAACCTTTGGGGCATAGACGATATCTCTCATCTAGTATTATATTGGGATTTAATGGCTAGGCTTGTAAAGACCCTCAGGTCAACAGCCTAGTAACATCCTATGAACCTAAATCCCATCTCTGCTTCATTTCCATTGTACTCTCAGTTCTTCTGGAAGACACTTGTACATTTTTCCATCTCTAAAGCATTTTCTGTTGAAACATTGGAAAAGGTTTCACTGGCATAGTCTCTCTGTGGTTTATTACCAGACCAGAAGAACAAGAAGCAGAATCATGTCCTGTTTCACAGCTCACTTTTTGTTGGACAAACTTTTGTACTTCTTCCTTAACACGTACTTCATCAAAAATTATTCTTTTTCATCCAGAGAAAAATATTTTGAAGATAGCTGGGTACAGCAGTTTGAATCTCATGCCTGCCTCTCAACATTCTATGAATAATATAATAAATTTACTCCTCTTCTGCCTGGTGTACAATAAGTATTTATTCTCCAAACACTCTGTCTCTCCCACTTTTAGTACTTTGTCCTTTTGCCTCCATTTTGTCAGAATCAACTCCTTCTGCTCGTAAGATTATATCTTTACTATTAAAGGTCTAGATTGCTTTCTCATAGGCAGGTTTGGAGCATACACTTCTTGTGTCCTTTCAGTTAACAATTCCTGTTGTGGAATACAAGCCCAGTTGCTTATTGGTGCTTTCATAAAATTAATACAGTCTGTTCCTTCCAGCTTCTCTGGTACAGCAGAAAATCTCAGGTTTTTCCTATGTGCTCTATCCTCTAATTCTATTACTTTTTGAATCACCTTTTCTTGTGAAGTCTCATACTCATAAACAAAAAGTGCCAGCACCAAACTCAGTGAAAAAGCACAAAAACCAATAAGGTTAATACATAAATTTAATATAAATTCATAAGGTAGTATACATCCCAGACCGGTTTCAGCCAACAGGCTTTCTACAGTGGGAACAAAGGTAATTTACACACTGGACCCAACCCAATTCAGTTTCATTAAAGGCAGGTCATGCCTACCCAACCTGGTGGACTTCTTTGAGAAGGTCACCAAAGCAATGGATGAGGGCAAAATGGTTGACACTGTCTACCTTGACCTGGCCAAAGCACTTGACAGAATCCCCACTCAGGCATTGTTGACAAACTGAAAAGGTTAGGTACAAACCCTTATGTCACTCAGTGGATAGCCAAGTGGCTCACAGACAGAACCCAGGAAGATAGAACTGGAGAGTTCACCTCTACAAAGAGGCCAGTCACACGTGGATCCCCTCAGGGATTGGTCCTGGTACCGCTCCTTTTTCACATTTACTTCTTTGAAATCAAGGCTAATGTCCATGCCCTTTGGCTAAGTTTGCAAATGATCAAAAAACATTAGGAGCTATCATTGAATCGCCCACCGACACAAACATTGTTTAGGAAGGGCTGCACAAACAACTGGTGCCTGACCCATTGACAAACTAAATGCCCAGAAATGCATAACAGTATCCTTTGGAAACTCACTCATCCCTGGGAACTATCATATAGGTTCATAAGTAGGTACTAGGCTATCAGCCCAAAGGCCTACATAAGCCTAGCCAACAAGGTTCCCTGGCTTACGTCACCCAAGAAAGTTATTTTCCTGTGCCACTGTCGAGCAGAGATAGAGAAGTGATTCTGGGGTGTATTTCCTATTTCCCATCCACTCATCAAGATTTTTCTTGAAGAGTGCTAATGAAGAACTTTGCTTGACATAAATGGGTAGCCTGTTCCAGAGTATGGGAAATCTCTGGGATAGGAATCTATCCCTCCAGCATGTCCTGTTTATTGTGGTGACAAGGTTTAGGTCCCTAGAGTGTGTAGCTCGGAGGGATTGGGATTTCTTTAGGTGTAGCATGTCCAACAGCTCTGGGTTTGACATAGCTTTGTGTGTTAGACAGAGATCACCTTGGAGTAGACGATATGCTACAGAGTAAAGCTGGAGTTTTTTGAGACGGTCGGTGTAAGACATTTGTTTGAGGCCAGTAATCCTCTTTGTGAGGTACTTCTGTGGCCTTTCCAGCTGCTGCAGATGTCTTGTGAGGTACGTTCCAAAAGGGGTGTTGTACTCTATAATGGGTCTAATGAGCGTCGAGTAGAGGGGAACAATGACCTATTTTTTCCTGGATGAGAACCCTTTTGTGATGAGGTGTGCAACATAGAAGGACTTCCTGACTACTGTGGCATTGTGACTATCAAAGGAGAGACTACTGTCCACCTGGGTCCCAAGGTATCATCACACATTCGGTGTTAAGTAGATTGCTGCCTATGTGGTAGTTCATGGGTACAGAGTTTTTAGCAAAGGGGATAACACTGCACTTTCTCTGACACCAGGCATCTGTCTCAGGGAGGCCATTCTGTAGGATGCCCCCATCATTTGGGGACTTGACTATGGCTCCTAATTTGCATTCATCTGCGAACTTCGTTAGCCAGAGGCCTTCTGTGTTAGCCTGTACTTCAGAAAAGTAGATACCAAACAGGAGAGGTCTCAGGACTGAACCTTGTGGTACTTCACTTGTCACTGGTTTGAGGTCAGATTTGGAGTCTGCAACTTTTACATTGTGGGTTATGCCAGTGAGCCAGTTGGCAACCCATCTTGTGATGTAGGGATTTATACCTAGTTTAGTGAGTTTAGCTATAATTCCAGAATGGGGGATGGTGGTGAAAGCCTTGGTGAGGTCAAAATAGGCTGTGTGAACCACCTTATCCTCATGTATGGCTTTGGTGGCTGCCTCAAAGAAGTCAATCAGGTTCAGGAGGCATGATCTGCCTTTCACAAACCCGAACTGGGTGGGATCCAGAGTTTGGA
Organism: Protopterus annectens; assembly: GCF_019279795.1. NCBI lineage: Eukaryota > Metazoa > Chordata > Ceratodontiformes > Protopteridae > Protopterus > Protopterus annectens. The sequence goes on along the minus strand of NC_056746.1, from coordinate 168,435,467 downwards.
GGTTACCAATGTCTTTGTTTATGAGTTCCATGATGATACGTTCCATGGCCTTGCAGACCAGGCCTGTCAGGCTAATAGGGCGATAGTTCCCGGGATCAGTGGTGGCTCCCCCATTGTGGAGTGGGATAATGACAACACATCCCTAAGAGTTGGCCCAGTAGTCAGGGACTTAGAGAGACACACAGTAATCTAGCCTTTGACCATCACGTGTCTACAGTAGTGAGGACATCATTCAATGTTGTGCAAGTTATAAACAAAGGTATGTCATGTAGGTCCAATGAAGTCATTGTTCCACTGTATTCAGCATTCATCAGCCCTATAATTGAGTACAATGTCCCCTTTGGTATGTACCTAACCATGCCTATCCAACAATTGGAACGTCCACAGAGGTTCCTCACTAAAAGAATACAGGGAGTAAATAACGTATCTTATGCAAATCACCTGAAGGTCCTATCCCTGTATTCCATCTCCTACAGGCTCTTGAGGGAAGATCTATGCCTAGCACACAAGGCATTGTCAGATCCCACTCATTCACAAAATTACCCATTCTAAAGACTTAAACCTTGCCTGTGATATAAATAGGATTTGCTAGAGAGACAGGTTATGTATACCAGATACTAACCCCTCTCTGGAACAGGCTCCCCATCCATGTGAAGTAAAGTTCCCCCCTAACTCAATTCAAGTTTAACTTGAACAATTGGATGGGGAACAGGAAATTAATCCATGGTTTGGCATCTATGTCTCTAATGGACACAGTCTGCCTGTAAATGGTTCATCTCCAGGCCCCGACTTGTAAATGTTTCTCCTCCTAAGCCCCTGCTTACACTTATCAAGGGTACCAGAACTTAGAGATTTGAGATGCGTGGCGAGGCTTAAAAAAAAAACCCTTGTGGATGTTAGCCTAGTAAACACCTGTGAACCAATTAAAGTGTTTGAATGTGGCTGCCAAATATTATGACCAATTTCCCTTTTTCATAGCCCCATTTATTTATGCATTGCAATGATGTGACATTTTCTGCAATAAAATTTTATTATAGTGGATGAAAGGTTCAGCAGCCCCTCTCCTTACTTACGTAATGTGACCTTTTGTATATCTGCAAGAATCAAGGATGGAGCAAAGATCACTGGCATGTTTTCCCCACAGTCAACAGTACCTCCATAGTTTGTGGCAGTTCTTTAAGTGGATGAAAAAAGAAGTTATGATCTTACCATAATGTTCCATTTGTGTTGTAGATCTTCATTCATTCTCGACTGATGGATTTGGTTCCGAATCCTTGGAACCAACTAGGATGTTATACAAAGCTTGTGCCAGCCAAAACCTCTTGAGCTAAGGTTCTACCTATACTGCCTCTCTTCCTATTACCTCAGATCACGTTTGCCTATCATTAAGAAAAATGGAAGCTGTGTCTAAGCAACAACTTTATAACAACCCCAGGACTATATCCAAACCTCCAGGAGTCTCTAGGAGGGGGCAGGAGGGTGAGATGTCAAGAATGAATGAAGATCAACAACACAGATGGAATGTTATGGTAAGAACATAACTTCTTTATCTGATGTTGTCAATATCCATTCATTCTTGACTGATGGGACAGAGTCCCCAGCTACTTTAGATCCTGGGTGGCACTAAGGAAGGAAATTCCTGAGCACCATAGAGCCAAAGGATGCTCTGCCCCTAGAAACCATGTCTAATTTGTAATGAGTGACAAAGGTATGAGGGGTAGCCAAGTTGCAGCTGCACATATGTCTTCCACAGAAGCACTGGAATGGAAGACCACTGAAGGGGAAACACATCTTGTTGAATGAGCTCTAACGTTTGTCAGTGGTTTGAGTTTATTCTGATTGTATATAAAGGTAATGCAGTCTCTTAACCATTTTGATAAGGTGACCTTTGAAACCAGCTTTCCCAATTTGGTACCTGAAAAGGGTAGAAACAGTTTGTCTGATTTTCTAGAGGCCTTTGTTCTGTCCAAGTAGAAATGTAACTGCCTGTGGATGTCCAACATGTGCAAGCAGTACTCTCTTTGAAATATTTGGAAAGAAAACTGGTAAGTCTATGGTCTGGCTGATATTGGACTCTGTCACCACTTTAGGAAGAAAGGAGGGACTGGTTCTGAATGATACTCTTTCGTTGTGGAAGATAATATATGAATGCTTCACACACAAAGCCTGTAACTCTGAAATTCTCCTAGCAGACATGATAGCTACTAGGAAAATGGTCTTCCAAGATAAAAATGTGAGGTTACAAGTGGCTGCTGGCTCAAAAGGCTGACAAACTAAGCATTGCAAGACTAAGTTCAAATCCCAAGGTGTTATTGTATCTTTGAAAGGTGGCTTCACATGTTGAGTGCCCTTAAGAAAAACTTTGCAAAGACAGTGAGACATCAATGAATGATCATCAAAACTGTTACAGAAATTTGAAATAGCAGCTAAATGAACTTTAATGGTAGATGTTGAGGGTCCAAATTGAAATAAGGTGGCTAAGTATTCCAGGACCTTATCAAATGGAGCTGAGAAAGGATCAAAATCATTTGCATCCAACCAAATGGAGAATCTTTTCCATTTGGCTAAGGTAAATTTTTCTGGTGGACGGTTTATGAGAAGCCAGAAGTATTTTTGCATTGGGGAGGACAAATTGTTTTGCCTGGCAATTACTGGAAGTGGAGACACCAAGCCATCAGTTTGAGATGTTGAAGGTTGGGATACACCAAGTCCTGAGGGTGAAATAACAGGTCCAGAGGTGGATCCAGAGTCCATTGGGGGGGTGAACCAGGTGAGGCCTCAAAAAGGGAAACCAGACTTGACAGGGCCAGTAAGGTGCAATGAGAATCATTTTGCTTCTCAACCATTGGACTTTCCTCAGAAATTGGGGAATTAGAGGGATTGGTGGAAAGGCATACAGAAGTCCCCGGGGGCCAATCATGAAAAAGTGCATCTCTCAGGGACTGCCTGTGAGGGGGGACTAGGGCAAAGTAGCTGCTGCATTTGTGGTTTATGGGAGAGGCAAACAGGTTGCAGCAAGGTTCACCCCATCGATGAAAATCTTTTGTCACTATGTTGGGATTGAGAGACCACTTGTGAGGTAGAAGAATACACCTCCTTAGTTTGTCAGCAATCACATTAGAATTCCCTAGAATATGCGTTGCTATTAGAAAGCGGTTGGAGGCAATTGTCCATTGCCAAACCATTAAGGCAGGTAGGATCTGGTTCCCCCCTGTTTGTTGATGCACCAGACTACTGACATGTTATCTGACTGGATAGCAATCATCTCTGATGGAAGGGCAGACTGGAATGCTTGGAATGTTAAAAGCACTGCCCTCAGTTCTAGGACATTGATGTGCAGATTGGCCTCCTGTGGTGACCAAGCGCCTTGTACATTTTTCCCTACCTGAAAATGGGAGACTCTATCAGGAAGTGTCCATGGTTACTACGGCCTTTGGCTTACAGGAGAAGGGACAACTCCATAAATCCTCTTCTGGCTTCATCCACCAAGATAAATCCTCCTTGCAGCAGTTTGTTATTAGGATTGGATGAGACATGGGGTGAGTTAGAAGTGATCACTTTGACACTAGGAGCCATTGAAGCAGCCTCGTGTGGTACCTCGCCAGAGGGACTAATGTTACTGTTGCTGCCATGGATTCAAAAAGTTGTAGCACCAGACGAGCTGGAAATTTGTCTTGGGAGAGAATCACTTGAAGTTGCGATCTCAACTTTAATAACCTGTGACGAGGAAGGAAGGCCACACAGGATTTTGTATTTAGTTTGCTCTGATGAATTCCAGGTCCTGTGTGGGAGATGGTTGTGATTTTTCTTTGTTGACTGAAATGCCTAAGAACTCGGCAAGGTGTAGAACAGATTCTATGGCACAAAGCAGCAGATGCCTGGTGGGGGCAGTGAGGAGCCAGTTGTCTAGATATGGAAACACATGGAATCCCTGTAGCCTTAAATGAGCTGCTATAACTGCCATGCATTTGGTGAACACCCTGGGGGCTGTGGTGAGACCAAAAGGCAGTGCACAAAATTGGTAATGACTGGCTCCCAGCCAGAAGCAGAGATATATTCTAGAGCATTTGTCCATCTTTATATGGTAATACACATTTTGAAGATCTATAGAGCATACAATCGTCCTTCTCTAGAAATGGAAGGATAAACTGAACTATGACCATCCGGAATTTTGTCTGTTGTACAAATTTGTTCAATACACCGAGATCCAAGATTGGCCTCCAGTCCCCTGTCTTTTTGGCACTAAAAAGAATTGAGTAGAATCTGGATCCTATTTGGTCTGGTGGGACTGCTTGGATGACTTTTTTTTTGAAGCAGCTTTTGAATTTCTATTGCTGCTATATCCCTCTGACTGGATGGAACACTGGGGATTCGCCTTTGTGGTTTGAGGAAGAAAACTGAAGGGAATGTGGCAACCTCTGGTGACTGCACCCAGGAATCTGATGTTATTGTGAGCCAAGCTGAGTGGTGCAGAAAAAATCTTCCCCACAACTGCTTCCAGAGCTAAGAAATTGGGCCGCTGCTCAGCAGCACTGGTAGAGTTGTCCAGAAAAGGAATCTCTGGAACCCTGGTTCCATGGACCCCCTCTGCCATGGGAGAGGTGTCTTCCAGATGAGTTCCCCCCTCTGGCCCAGGGGGGAATACTCGCCATGTGTGTCCCAGAAAGGCCCTTGCGTCTTCTTGAACCACATTTTTCCACTCCTCTGATTCCTACAGCAAGGTCATTGTGGAGTGGAAATACGCACACCCACAGCAGAAAGGGTCTTCCATTCCTTTTCACATGTGGCTAATTTGACTCTCACCTTTGGGCCAAACAATGAAGTAGCATCAACCGGAGCATTGACAAAGGAAGACTTAAAGGGGCCTGCAAAATCACACAAGTGCATCCAGCCTTGATGCCTAATGGCAACGCCTGGACCCACTGCTCTAGATGTCTCTTCGGTTGTATGTGCAATAAGTCGCATAGACAAATTAGAGATCGACTCCAGGGTGGCAAGCTGGGAGGCAACCTTATCTTGGACCTCGTCAGACACTGCTCCTGCCAGGGTATCTGAAAGCTCAGTTATCAGATCCCTTTGGAGTCTAGTGAAGTGCACTAAAAAATTCAAGGACCAAACAGCAAAAGTTGATGAAGGAAAGACTCGCTTCCCAAATCTGTCCATCATCCGGGATTCTTGGGTGGGAGGATGGACAGTTGAATTTTCTTTGGCATGTTCCTTCTTTGTGACCATTATGGCATCCACTGCTAAACCCTTAGACCAATGTGGCTGATCCTCAGGAGCTGAAAGAATTTTGTTCGGTCTCTGGGGAATAGGATCTATGGCATCAGGAGCCTTCAACGCATGCTGTACAATAAGTTTGATTAGTTCATCAGCAGGTGGGGTCACCCAGGAAGTAGATGGCCAGGCACGAAAAGCTTGCAAGAAACCAGATTCCTTGGAGGATGGGTTTGAGGGCTTCCAATCACCCCTCTGTTTTAAAATTTCCAGGATGTTTCCAAAGGGGGTGAACGTGGGGACCCTTCCCCTTCATCGTAATCTGTATCCTCAGTGACTGATTCTTCTGGAGAATCCAAGTGCTTCCTCGTGCACAATGTCTTATGGGGTGGGTCCTCAGGAGGAAGATCCGAGGAGGACTCCGAAGAGAGGGGACCCTGCATTAGGGTATCTTGCTGCTCTTGTTCTTGGTATCCCAAAGTAGCAGACTGTGGCAGGTGCGAAACAGATGGAACAAAAATATGGCACTCCAATAGGGATGGTACAATATGGGAGTCTGCTGAGGCTAGAGCTCTCTCCATAATCTGGAAGGTAGGCCCGCCCAAAGACGGATGGGAGCCCAGAACTGAGAAAGACAACCTTGGAACTGGGGTCACACCCCACTCTGATGAGCCCCCCCAGAGTAGGAGCCGAAAGAGGACTTGAAACTACCAAGACTGGCACCAGGAGCATCAAAACAGTAGGCTCCAAGACCTGAGGAGAGGTTGAAGTAGGAATGTATGTAGGAGTCCTGGGAGAGTAAGCCTTGCCTCCAGGAGGAGGGTGGTCCAAGAGGGAGCAAGAAGACCTCTGGCTGCCAAGAGCAAATCCACTAATCTATCTACATCCATTTCCGATAGACTCCTGGAGGAACGGATCGACATTCCTGAAGGAGATCCAGGTCTTTCCATGAAGGAACTCAGCTGCTGACCCAAGAAGGCATCTATTGAAGGGGAATATCTAGTCCGGGGGTACTTATAATCTCAACCTTCAGCACCATAGACTGTTGGGTAGAAGGTGAAGATGAAACAGAAATAGTAGTGGAGGCAACTACTGGTGCCGGAGAGGTCGTCTGCACCAAAGTCATGGTCAGTACTGATGATGTCTAGAGACTTTCAATAGCAGACAGCACCATAGTGGACTTTGTTGGTTTCAGTGCCGGAGCAGAAGACAATGATATATTTGGAATTTTTGCTTTCATTTCTGAAGAAGGTATTGGAACCTGAGATTTTTGAGTCTTGGAGTCATGTACCTTGGGGGAAGACAGCACTGAATGGCTCATTTTTTTAGTGTCAGTTTTTGGAAATTTTGAAGTCTCCTCAGAAACATCTTCACCAAAAGGACATTTCAACAAGCCCTTAATAATCAATTTAATATGTCTCACTGCAAGAGTTTGAGCACTAAAACCCTTACAGAGTTCACATGGAGGTTGAATTTCCAGATGAGGGACACCCAAACAATGGCTGCATAACAGATGCCCATCCAAATTGGGCATCTGTCTTTACACTGCTTAAACCTGGAGGCTCCTTTCTGCTTTTCTGCCATGTTGTCTAGTCAAGTACATGGCATGCAACACACGCACACACTCACTCATAAAGAAAAAAGGGAAAGGACGAAGATAAAAGCTTTTTTTTAAATAAATATACTAACAATGGCATATAAAGACTACCCAAATGGGTAAAGAAGAAGAAAGGGTAGGGAAAAAGGATACCAATGATGGTATCAAAGAGTTACCAATGGTAAGTGGGAAGGAGAGGCCTAACACCAATGATGGTAAAGGAGAGATACCTTAAGGTAAATACAGGGGTAGTAAGTTTTAAATAGTCACTCACACAAAAAAAGTGAAAAACTAGAGAACTGTAAATATCACAGAAAAGAAGTAAATGGTAGAATAATAGACAAAGAGCAAGAAATCGAGCACTTAGCTAAGAGCAACAGCTGACACATCCAATTTTCTACATGGCAAACAAGATCTGAGGTAATGGGAAGAGAGTCAGTATGGTTACAGCCTTAGCTCAACAGTTTTTGGCAGGTGCGAGTTTTGTATAATGGCCGAGTCAGTTCTAAGGATTCAGAACCGAACACATCAGTTAAGAATGAATGAAGATTGACAACATCATATCTAACTTTTAGAATTTTTGTCATGGACATCCAACAAGTGTGTGGTTTGCTACCATGCATTTCAGTTTGTCTTAATCTGAACAATCCTCTTACAGTGAGCTTCAGCTTTTTCTCCCTTTAAAGCTGCATAACTTGAATGAATTTTGTCCTTTTCTTACTTGTATCTGTACTACAAACTTGGTCTATAAATTTAATTTTCAATTTGTACTTCCATAACAACATGAACTAGACTTTCTCTCTTAAGGTTAACACAGGACAATGCACTGTAAATTGTCTGGGGTACTTTCTAGTATCCCCTGTTGCTGCTGTAAAGACTCAGTGGGCTCTCTCAATTTCCAGATATGGTACAGTAGAGAGTCAATTACCCGAACGTCGATTATCCAAAACGTCAATTATAAAAACCAGCCTTCCAAAGTTTTTTGGTAGGAAAAATCATGACATCTGAATATGTAAACATCATACGTATTTTCTTGAGCATTTTTTTTTTTGAGCGTGTAGTCACAGCTTGTGTGAAAAATAATTCTTTGTCTATTGGAATCAATGAATGGTTGAAAAGCGTATTCCTGCGTGCAGAAAAAAATAAGATTTTAGAAGTTTTTTATCCAGTTCAATTATAACTTTGATGATCTGAACTACTCTAGGCCCCAATTAGTTTGGATAATCAACTCACTACTGTACTGACAGACAAATCTATTTAGGCAGTGGGATCATCCTTCTCCATTCTCTCTGGGATACCAACTATTCTTTTGCTTTTTCAGTTTCAATTTCACTTCTAACATTTCCATGCCAACATACATATTACTTGTATGTACTGCAGTGGTGCCTCTGTGAATAATGTATCACAACCAAAAACTAAGCCCTTTAGATAACATTGTGCCTCCACATGTTATCCGCAAGCGCCAGAGAAACCTGCAGCAGCTGCAACCAACTCCAAGTGAAGTCTGGCAAATTATCTATAACCTCAACTGTAGTTGTGCCTCTGCGAATATATCACAACCAAAAACTAAGCCCTTTAGGTAACATTGTGCCTCCACACATTATCTGCAAGCCCCAGAGGAACCTGCAGCAACTGCAAACAACTCCAAGTGAAGTCTGGCAAAGTATCTATAACCTCAGCTGTAGCAGTGCCTCTGCAAATAATATATCACAACCAAAAAGTAGCTAGCACTCTACTTAGAAACCAAGGCATCTGCCTACTGCATTTAATACAGTAGTTTGTTATTCTCCCATTGTTAGATGTGTGCTCACCCACGGGACCTGCTTTTCTCTTCTTCTAATTGCTTACCAAGTATTCCTTGCACCCCCCCCCCATACCTTACATAATTTACCATCTGAGACTTGCCCTTACTTTGCTGCAGTTGCTAAACTCAGGACTTCAACATACAGATGCTACCAGCAAAACTAATTTGGTTAAGAGCAACTCAAAGAATAATTTTGAATAGTTGAAGAGTGGTCCGCAGACTAATAAAGGTTACAACAAAGGATATTACCTGCACGAGTTTGTGATTTTTTTAGGACAGTCTGCTCACTCTATTCATCCCACTCCATTTGGGCTCACTCCACTCCCCTACACTACCCCCATTTCCACCCACCCCCTTTCGATTACATTTATTCTAACCTAAACTCCATCCACCCTCACACATCCACCACTCACATTCAAAGACATCATTTCCATCCACACCCACAAGGCATCAGTGCTCACTTACCAACTATTACTTGTCAACTACATCCTAAGCTTCCACTCCCTTTATTCCTTTGACACTTCTATTACTTAAGCCACCACCCTACCTCCACTCTAAATTCTATAATATGCCTCTAACCTCTAGCATTATATTCATCACACTGTCTCTATCTTTGTACCTCCTACTACAACTAACCTCAATATAACACACCTATTCAGACTACTATCCTACAGCCCAAACATTATTTCCTTCCAGTTTCTCAAATGTTTCCTCTAGCCTGCACTCCTCGCATGTATTACTGTGCACAAAACCAAAACTCCTTCCCACACAACTTCATCCCCCACTCCAACAACACAACCTTAGCTCCAAATTATTCATCAAAACCAAAAAGAAGACAGGAACCCAAATTCCTTCCTACCCACTAATTTTACTCTAGCCCAATGTGGGGACATATACCCTAATCCTGGTCCAAGCCCAACTCATACACATCTATAAGCTCCCATAAATCACTCAACTTTACAACCATTAACCACCAAAGTATCAGGAACAAAATACCCGAATGTCATTCCTGGATAGCTTATAACAAACCTGACATGGCTAAAGCCCTATATTAAATATACAGAATTCTTACCCCCAGGCTTTGCTTGTCTTCGATCTGACTGACCCCATAAATAAGTTAGTGGAGTTTGTCTGTTATATCCTAACACCTTTTCCATTGCACCTTACTCCAAGTTCATCCCACAATTCTCCAGAGTTGAAATATTAGTTTCTTTCCTTAGAATAAACAATTGCAAAAGCATTTGCATTGTCTTACACATCCCTCCTGGTAATAATATTCCCACTTTAGAGAACATACTGGCATGGGCATCATGCAATACAGAAAATGAAACTATCATCTTAGGAGTTGTCAATATTAACTGGCTAGACATCTCCTCCCAACATCCCACCTCTAACATCAACCTATATACCTTCAGCCAAGTAATTAATGATATAACTAGACCAAACAAAAACAACAACAGTAATTCTATCTTAGACTGGATTTTGGTCTCTGACCCACACAAGACAGCATCCACAGGTAATCTCTCCAATAGCATAAGCGATTTACTGGCCTTCATACTTTGGAAAACCACCCCAACACTCAGCAAACATCACTGCAAACACACTACAGACCTTTCCCATTTCTGCCCCTCAATATTTAATAACACTCTGCAAAGTATCGGTTGAAACACACATTAATGCCAATGAATTCTTTAACACTGCATTTCTCAATGTCCTAAACAACCAAGCACCACTTATTCTGGAGAGCAAAAACTAGTCATGCCACCTGGCTAAACAGCTCATGACTGCTAGGGATAAAGCTTGGAAACATTGGCTGAAAAGTAAAAATGCCTCTGACCTAATGAAATAAAAACTCCGTAACCAAGTAAAGCGACTAGTCATAAAGGATAAGAAAGACTACTACCTAACCCTTCAAAACCACCATAAACTAAACCCAAAAACATTCTGGAACTCTATCAATACCTTACTAAACCCAGGGTCCAATAACAATCCTTGCCCTAACCCTGATAAAACTCCCAATGAGATAGCAACACTAACTCCTATTTTATTGATACTATTGCCAATCTGCCACCTTTCCTCCTCCCACCCTCTCAACATACCTCTCTCTCTTTCACCTATCCTTACCTACACAATAAAAAAACTTAAACCTTGCACAACACCCCAGACAACCTACCTCCCTAGTTCCTACAAATCACTGCCAGTTCCATAGCCTATCCCATTAGCATACTTATTAACAAATCCATTCTGGAATCTTACATACCCTCTTATCTGGAAAAAGGCATATATTCTGTCTCTACACAAAGGTGGCCCAAACACTGATATCTCCAACTACTGACCCATTATCCTCTCACCCATCTCTACGATTCTAGAAAAAATGTGTCCATACTCAACTTCCTAATTATATGGTCCACAACCACCTCCTTTCTTCCACTCAGCATGGATTTTGTCCAGGTCATAACACAACTATGGTGCTCATATCTTTCTCTGACTCCATTAACCAGGCCTGAGATGAGGGAAAAATTGTCTCCTCTCTCTTTTTAGACCTCTCCAAGGCCTTCAATACAGTTTCCCACACTCTCCTTATCACTAAACTGGTTAGCATAGGCATCTCATCCAAATCCCTAGAATGGTTCACAAACTACCTCACCAACAGGCAACAGTCATTCTCCCCCTTCCTTGATACAACAGGTGTTCTACAAGAACCTATACTAGGGCCCCTCTTGTTTAGCATCTTTATCAATGACTTCCACATTTCTCTTACTCTAGGTTCAGTTATCCAATATGCAGATGATTCAACTACCATCTGTACTGCTAACTCACAAGATGAACTACTCCAACTCACACAAGATGCTCTTAATACAACCGAGTTACGGATGTCCAATAATCATCTTACCTAAACCCTAATAAAACTAAACTTGTTCTATTTTTGACCCCCAGAATCCAAAGAGAACTTCACTATATGAGCCCAAAACAGCACTAAAATGAGGTTGTACCATACACCAAGCTGCTTTGCGTAATCATAGATGACAATTTTATATTTGACCGGCAAATTCAGACCAATATTAAAAAAACACACCAAAAACTGGGGACTCTCTGTAGACAAACACTTCCTCAACCACTCCACAAAGCTATCTCTTGCCTCTGCCTTTCTTCTGCCATCTCTTCTATATGGGGTTCCTCTCCTAACCAATATTCAGGCCTCTCTAAAAATCAAACTAGCCTCTCGCTACAATAAAACTGCTAAATGTGTAACAAACGCTAATTATTCCTTTCATCATTGTTCATCACTGCGCATACTAAAATGGTTGGAACTCCCCTATTATCTAACACTAATTCAACTAACTACTGCACACACATTTATTTACAAACCATCTAACTTCCCCTCTTTGTCTTCTCTACTCGCACAAAATCATCCTGACAGACCTCTTCGATCCAATAACCAACTGCTCCGAAATGTAGTGAGACCAAACCATACAGCAGGAGAATTGTGCTACTCCTTTGTTGCTAAACTATGGCTGTATTCCTAAATTTCTGAGCTTTTCTTATAGCTAAGCTTCCTCCACACCTTTACTGCACACCCTGACAATAGCCCTAATCTCACAAATCTCTACCTATACTTACCTATCTTCCATACTATTTTTCATACCACCATCTGCATCTACTACATATTAAGCATTAGGTATTGATAAAAAAAAGTGAACTACTGTATATTTTCAGAATATACTGTTACCTCTCTACTGTATGTTGCTGAAGTTGAATTTAGTACTTTGCTGCACATCTGTAGATTTTCATATCTGAACTGCTGTATGCTCCTCAGGATGCACTGTCAATTTGTTCTCCAGTTTGGTACTGTACTGGATTTGCAACATCCTGTTCAATTGTAATGTATCCTTATAATATATTTAAATGTTTGTCACATGATTTACTGTATGTACTGTGTAATACTTATACTACGTTTGTGGAGCTTTTCTTCCCGGGCCTTCACTGGAAACGGGATCACCTTGGCCTGTGGACTATCCCGGTAAACAAATGCAAATAAATAAACATGGACTTTTCTGGTATCCTTTTATAACTCATTAATTGCATAGGAATGTGCAGATAATGCTACGTCCATGCCCTCTAACCTCTCTTCAGATGTATTCAATATAATCACACAAATTACAACTGATGTGTCAATCTTAACCAACACTGTGTAAGAGAAGACTGTGGATTCTCAGCTCCATTTTGTTAAACAGCAAACTGAGGCGCTTCCCCACTTTCTGAACCACTGTTCTTTGAATCTGGGCCATAACTGACAAGCTCAGTGTAATACGTTCAACAACAGTTTTGCTTTTCCCTTTGAAGTTCTTGTGCTTTGACATTCACATTTATTATTTCTGGCCTTTATCTATCACATACTTTACTCTCACATTAAGTTAAAGCTAACCAGATATTCAATTTGTCTGTATAACTTGATTTCTGGAGGAGTCTGGCTGCTAAGATGTGTCTGACACTACAAGAAGTCCACTTTAAATACTGTTTTACATTACAGATAGCATGACACTGAATGTTTTTAAATTTATTTTGATGTGGAATACTGTCAAATGCCTTAGGGAAATATTAGGAGCATGTTTTATCAGTAATTCAAGTATTGCTGTTACTTCTTCAAAGAATGCCATAATTGACAAAAGGCAAACACTCCCCTTAAAAATCTGTAACATTTCATACCTAACAGAAGTTTGTCCCTTTTGTCATTATGTCATCCATATTGGTAACACAGAGTTACAAACCATGACTTAAGTTTGATTAGCTGTTCAGGCACCGGACAGCATGGTAGGAAGGAGGAAGGGGACTGGTCTCAGCTACCACTCCTGACCTGACCACTGCAGGACAGCAGGGATGCAGTTGAATGGCTGGGGTGGTACAGGGGAGATGTATGGCTACTCAAGTAAGTAATAGTAGCCACTGTCTTGTCACATGATGTAGCATGCATGAGCTGAGAGAGGAGCATAGGTAGTTGCTATCATGACATAGGCACCTAACCCATCCTAAGGACAGCCTTACACAAAAATAGTTCTCCTTGATATGACACTGAAAAAAATACAATAAGAGCACCAGACCCCCTAACATTTGTCTGTAAGATGGCCCATCTGGACCGCTCTCACCCTATTGGATCTGCAAGGGAATTCTGTCTAATCTTAGGAAGTGCATGGGTTAGAGTTCAATAATGGGTGGCTCAACAGTCAGCAGTTAGAGAGGAGAAAAAGCACCGAGAAAAAAAAAAAGAAAAAAAAATGTCATGATTCCACAGTTTTACACAGAATATGGCCAGGCTGCTGGGTTAGGTTAGATGTCGATCTACACTTTGAGAACTGGAACTCCACAGACTTTTGACATAGGTCAGAGGTATGCTCCCATGACAACATTCTGTTTTATACAATAACAATTAATGCATGTTTACATAGGTTTTATTTGACTGACTATGCTGTAGGCAAAGATGGCAGCATCCTTGCTATATTTTTGAGACGGAATTTGATACACCCCATAACCCACTCAAATCAAAATATTTTTTCTAACTGGAACCCAGTTTTTTTAATAGAAAAGGAGAGTGAGTCAGGAATTTCTCGACTGACTGATTTGGTTCTATCCACATACACTCTCAGGTGACTTCAGATATCCATGCAGTACAGAAGGTGTCTGAATAATTTGTGAAGAAAGCATGCATATGAAATGACTAAATTGTCCCAGTGGTACCATAGGAATAAAGGTAGAAATGATACACAGTCACGCTCTATACTTATGGAAAACCAGGTGGGGATTTTCTACACATTAGGCATGAATATCAGAAATCCTTCTGGCAGAACTCATGGGTACCAGGAAAAGAATTTTCCAGGGCATATGCTTCAACTCTGCTTTGGCAGCTGGTTTAGGAGGAAGGGTTAGTTGAGCTATGCCAGTTTATCGAAAAACCATATTGTTGAAACCCATATGATTGACAATGCAGTTAATTGAAAATCTAACAAAGCCACACAACACCTACCAGCACAGTGTTTTTGCAGGGGGATCCCACACCCCCTGCTAATTATCTATATCAACTCTAAGATTGCACTTGTGGGGAAAACAGCAAATTCCCCAGTTTTGACTGTACTGCGATCTCACTCAAAATAGTTTGCTGAACCAAACTGTTGCTCTTATGGGTTTGGATTAAACAATTTGGTCCTTCAACAAAATGAGAGAGACCTGGGTTAACTTTTCTAATATGGAATGCAAATCCCAAGAAAGGCCAGATCTTTGACAGGTGGGTGGATGAGGAGTATACCCTCTCCACAATGTTTTGTAAACTTTCAAAGATGTCAAAGATAAAATGCTGGAGGCCTAATGGAAGACAGATATGGCTGCAAAGTGGACTTTATACAGAACAGTATCTCAGGCCTCTATCAAATAACTGGGAAAAATAACATAACACTGCAAATGTTAGGTCCGTAAAATGATCCACTTACTTGGAAATAGCACAAACAGAAAAAAAAACAACTAATTATCTCTGTAGATTTTCTAGTATTTGATATTAGGGTAGAAGGAAGGATTCAGACAAAGTACAGTTTTGTACCTACCATAAATGTAGATGTTAGAGTGTCTTCACTGCTGCAGTCATTACACTTGGGTTATCCTACCATCAGGCGGTCCCGCATTCGGCCAGAGTTACAAAGTATTGGTCCGGCGTCGGTTGCTGTCACTTCTTCCCTGATGTCAGAGCACCAGGGGTATATAAGATGCAGCCAACGCCATTTTCTTCAGTTTTTCTTGCCCCAGATGTCAGGTGCCCCCAAATAGGTAGGCAATACATATTGCTAATAAAACATACAACAAGGTAAAACAAAACCTTCAGTTACCAGCAAATACACCACATAGGTAGTATAGGATAGAAAGGTATAGATTAGTTTCAGCTAGGAAAGAGGGGAAGGTGGGTGGGTAACCACGACTGCAGCAGTGAAGACACTCGAACATCTACATTTATGGTAGGTACAAAACTGTACTATGTTCATCGTGTTTCACTGCTGCAGTCATTACACTTGGGTTGAATCCCAAAGCTGAGTTAGGGTGGCTGGCTCTATAGAGGATTTGGGGTGGAAGAGGCCCTGCAGCACTGCAGTGACAAAGCCAGCTCTGGATCTAGAATAAAGAGGCAAGTGATAATGCTTGGTAAAGGTGTGCACTGAACTCCAAGTTGCAGCTTCCAAGATATCTTTGGTAGGTACTCCTCTAAGGTATGCAGTTGAAGTGGCTGTTGCCCTGGTGGAATGTGGCCTAATATTACTAGGTACAGGTTTCCCATGCTGTGTGTAGCAGAACCGGATACAGTGTCCTATCCACTTTGAAATGGTCTGCTTTGAAATAGCTTTACCCTGTGATCCTGCAGCATATGCTACAAACAATTGCTCAGTTTTTCCTGAAAGCTTTCGTTTTGTCCAAGTAGAAACATAATTGCCTGTGTATGTCCAAGGAATGCAGAAGTCTCTCCCCTTTATTCTTGGGATTTGGATAAAAGGTTGGCAAGTGAATAGTTTGGTTAAGAGCCACACTGGATACCACCTTAGGCATAAATGAAGGGTTTGTTCATAAAGAAACCCTGTCTTGGTGAAAAATGAAAGGCTCCACTGCCATTAGTGCCTGTAACTCTGAGACTCTTCGTGCTGAGGTTACTGCCAGAAGCACAGCAGTTTTCCATGATGCATATTTTAATTCTGCTGAATTGGCTGTCTCAAAAGGAGGTAAGGTTAGTTTTTCCAAGACAAAATTGAGGTCCCAAGTTGGTGTTGGTGCTCTCCGGGGCGGTCTTATGTTTTTAGCCCCTCTGAGGTACTGTTTTAGCAATGGATAAGAGAAAATAGGAGGATCTGTGTTGTAATGAGCCGAGATGGCAGAGGCATGGATCTTAATGGATGAAAAAGATAGTCCTTTGTCCAGCATCTCAGTTAAGTATTGTAATATCTGAGGAATATTTGGGACAAGAGGGTCAAAGCTTTGAGCCTGGTTCCAGGTACAGAATCTCTTCCACTTTTCTGAATAAGATTTCCTGGTGCTAGGCCTCCTGTCCTCCAAAATAACATTAACAGCTTTAGAGAGAGGTGTTGTCTGCTTGACTAATGAATCTGCCATGCAGCCAGGTTTAAGGTTTTGAGCTGACTGTGCAAGATTTGATTGTTTTGTTGAGTCAGAAGGTGCGGAGTTTGAGGTAGAATCCATGGTGGGCCTTGAGCTAAGTTCTTTAAGATTGGGTACCGGTGCTGGCGCGGCCAGTCTGGGGAAATCAGGATCATCTGTGGTTTTTCTTGTCTGACTTTTAGGAGTACCTTTGAAAGGAGAGGCAGTGGTGGGAAGGCATAAACTTTTAGGCTTTTCCAGCTGAACGAGAGAGCATCCACCTTCCATGCTTGTGTGTGATTAAGTCCTTGTGCAGAATTTTTGTAGTTGGCAATTCTTTGGAGGGAAAGAGATCTATGTCTGGGCACCCCCATTTCTGCGTTATCATACTGAATACTTGTGGATTTAATTTCCACTCATGAGGATCCATGATGTTTCTGCTTAAGTCGTCTGCCAGAGTGTTTTTCTTTCCTGGCAGGAATTGTGCTTGTAGATGAATTTGATAGGCTAGAGCTGTGTCCCACAAGGTCATGACTTGTCTGCATAGGGGATAAGAATGAGTGCCCCCTTGCTTGTTTATGTACCACATAACTGTGGTGTTGTCTGTCTTTAGTAATAGTTGTCCTGGATGCAGAAGGTCCTTGAAAGCTGTTAGGGCATTTTGTACAGCCAACATCTCTTTTTGATTGATGTGAAGATGCATTTGGTCTGCGGTCCACTTGCCCTGAATACATTTTCCTGCCATGTGTGCTCCCCAGGCGTAATCCAAAGCATCTGTTGTTAGTGATTGCCTGGCTGTGGGTAGAGTGAAAGGCTGTCCCTTGTTGAGGTGACATGCCTGTGCCCACCATCGAAACTCCTGTTGTAGGCAGGGAATTAGTGGTATTACTGCTTCCAAACTGTGACAGTGTTGAGTCCAACACTTTTTAGGTACCATTGTAATTTCCTCATATGCAGTCTGGCATATGGAATTAGTAGTATGCAGGATGCCATGAATCCCAAGGCCTGCAGAATTTTTCTTGCAGGGAGTTGGGTCTTTGTTGCCATCAACTGAAAGTACTGAGTCAGTTGTCCTTGCTTGTCTGGCGTGAGATAAGCCATCTGGGCCGTAGTATTTAATCTGGCACCCAGGAATATTATCTCTTGTGAGGGCACTAGTTTTGACTTCTTTTCATTTACTGTGTACCCTAGGCAAATTAGCAACCTTTTTACAAATGCCAGATGCTTTAGAAGAATGTCCTTGCTCTCTGCTTGAATAAAGCAGTCGTCCAGGTATGGATATAGTTGAATTCCTTTTTGTCTGCAAAATGCAATTACTGGTGCCAGGCACTTTGTGAAGACCCTGGGCGCAGTAGATAAGCCAAAGGGCAGTGTAGAGAATTGGTAATGCATTGGACCAGCTATGAATCTGAGGCATCTTCTGCAATTTTGTCTGATAGGGACATGCAGGTATGCCTCTTTGAGGTCCAAAGTTACAAGCCAAGCCTTCTTGCCCAGCATGGGAAGAAGCTGCTGTAGTGTCAACATTTTGAATTTCGGAACATCCAGGTAAGTATTTAGAGTAGAAAGGTCTAGTATGGGTCTCCAGGCTTTGTCCTTTCTGGATACCAGAAAAAGTCTTGAGTAAAATCCTTGTCCTTGTTCCTGTTGTGGCACTTTTTGAATAGCTCTCATGTCCATGAGGGCTGTAATTTGTTATTTTGCCTCTGCCCATTGATTTTGTGGCAGGCCTGGCATTCCTTTTAGCCTTGGTAGAGTGTGAAAGTGGAACTTGTAACCTTGAGACACAATATTCAGAACCCATTTGTCTTGGGTGATTATATGCCAATTTTGAGAAAAAAGTGCAAGTTTCCCCCTAAGGGAGCTGCCAAAAGGTAAGTGCTTGGCATTCGAAGGGGGAAGTCATTGGGACTGTTTTCTGTAAGGTTGTGACTTGTCTTCACCTCCTTTTGGGGTTGGAGCACCCCACTGTCATGGTCTGTATGAGCCTTGGGGCTGAGATCTGCCTCTTGGGTGTCTGTATCTGCCTCTTTGTGGTCTGCCTGACACTGAAAAGGATCAATTCTTTGAAGACCGATTTCTGCTAAATCTAGGTGGCTGTACCTGTAAGAAATCCTTCACCGTTTGCATAGATTTTGCTTTATCCTCCATTTTCTTTAATACCTCTTCTGCCTTAACACCAAATAAAATATCATGCTGTAAAGGAGCATCCAATAATTTAGCCTTAACATGATCAGGTAAATCTTGTTCTTTTAACCAAGCATGCCTTCGAATCACAGATCCTGTAACTGCCGTTCTACACGAAGCCTCTAACGAATCAAAACCACATTGCAGAGTATGTTTGCCCACTTGTTTAGCTGCATGCAATAACTCCTGCATTTCCTTATAGTCAGGTATTTCTGAACTTGTAATCATTTTCTGCTTTAACAGAGACATTAAATATTGTTGGTATTTAAGCATGTGAAATTGGCAATTTAAAGCTCTCACTGCTAAAGTTGCAGAAGTGTAAACTTTCTTCCCCCATCTGTCTAATGCTCTAGAATCCCTGTCAGAGGGAACTGGATTCTTAGCCGGGGAAGCCTTTACCCCTTTGGGACCCTGGGAAATAGTTTCTGGGTCAGCAACAGGGTTTTTATAAAGAAATTTGTGAGAGTCAGGGACTCTGTAGTACCTGTCTGGCTTGACTGGAGCAGGGGGCAAAGAATCAGGATTTAAACTGGATTCAGAGAACACATCATCCACAATATCTAACACTGGCGGAATAGCAAGGGGTCTGTGCTGAGGTAATAAAAGAAAATCTCTGAGCCTTTTCTTGGATTCTGAATAATCCTGGCCCTCCCAATGGAAATGCTCCCTCATGGTATGTAAAGTTTGCCCAAAAGAATAATCCTCTGGAGGAGAGGCTGAAGGAATTGATTCTTCAGCATAAGAGTCCTCATAGGGGGGTAAAGAGTATCCCTGGTCTGAAGAGGAATCAAATTAAATGGAAACCTGGTCAGAGGAATCATAGTCTGTATCCTGCCTAGGCCTTTTATCAGGAGGGGGATGGGTACCCCTAATCAGAGTAATTAAGTCTTCGGCCATTTTCAGCATCTGTTTTTTAGGCATGGAGGCCTGTCCAGGTGAATGCTGTACTTGTTTCTTTGTTTTTAATGGAGTTTTAGACTTGGCTATAGATTCTATGGTAATCTGTGAAGGTCTGAAAACACCATCAGAAGCCGATGCCTGCTCAGCAGCTCTGGACCCATCTGAAGGGTTAGTTTCCATAGGCCCAACACCTTGAGTATCCAGAGGCCTAGACATCTCCACGTGGGAGTCAGAGGCGGCCTGTGGCTCTGAGGTAGCGGGTGTCAGGGGCTGCGAAAGCGCCTCACTGAGAACTGGCGACTGGCCTAGAAGAAGCTTCATCATCAGTTTTGGGCCTCGGATGCCTGTCCTTATCCTTGTCTTTACGTTTTTTGTGTATTCCGGTCGTCAGTTGTTCCAACGGCATGGTATAATTAAACCTTCGCCCAAAGTAATGGCGAGCAAAATCAAACCGACGTTTAATAGTGCGTTTGTTAAATCTAGCACAAAACCGACAACTAGTGACATCGTGGTCTGGGCCTAGGCATGGAATACAGTAAGAATGAAAATCCTTATGAGGTATTTGCGTCCCACAAGAAATACAATTATTAACTTTTACTGACATCGGTCTGAGGCAAGAAAAAGTTTCCCCAACGGGGTACTTAGCTTTATTGAAGACTTCGGTTCTGAAAATTCAAATTGAAAATCTCAGGAGTCAGCCGACCGGCACTTGCGAACTGCTTTTGCTTTGGGCACCACGCGGCAAGAAAGACTGAAGAAAATGGCGTCGGCTGCATCTTGTATACCCCTGGTGCTCTGATGTCAGGGAAGAAGCGACAGCAACCGACGCTGAACCAAGACTTTGGAACTCTGGCCGACTGCGGGGCCACCTGACAGCAGGATAACCCAAGTGTAATGACTGAAGCAGTGAAACACGATGAACATCCCCTAGGTGTGTATGATGGTTCCCTGGCCAGGGTGGATATCAGTCAACTGACTGCACTTTCAGAGAGAGAGCTGAATGATTGAGGAAATTTGGCTGAAACAATTTTTGCTAACAGTGGAGTGCTCTTTCTGTTCCACTATTGTGTGATCGTAGAGTAGATATATTTAAGTTTGGGGTTGTGGGGGTGTCCCCACACATGGATAGGTAAAGGGGGCTTGCCCCCTATAAAAATAAAGCCCTAAGGTGCACCAAAAGTTGTTTCTACCATTTTTTGATCGATCAGCACTCAGTTATAGAGCTGACTACTGATATAAATCTCCCTGGCCGTGAGTGTGGCTGTAGTAACCACTGAGTTAGATGAACAGAGTTAAGGCCCAGGTGAAGCCTGTTAAAGGGCAAATTAGCAGGGTTCTGGGGGGTCTCAGATACATAGGCTTCTAGACATACATAGACTCAGTTATAGAGCTGACTACTGATATAAATCTCCCTGGCCGTGAGTGTGGCTGTAGTAACCACTGAGTTAGATGAACAGAGTTAAGGCCCAGGTGAAGCCTGTTAAAGGGCAAATTAGCAGGGTTCTGGGGGGTCTCAGATACATAGGCTTCTCCAGAAGATGAGGCCAAAGCAGAGGGAGAAATACTTGTTGAAGCCAGGATGGAGCTATGAGAATATCCGTGGACTTGTCTAGTTTGGCTTTTGGAATGAAATTCAGAATAAGGGGAAATGGAGGGCTATGAGGAATATCCGTGGACTTGTTTAGTTTGGCTTTTGGAATGAATTTCAGAATAAGGGGAAATGGAGGGAAAAAAAACTTGAATCCTGCAGGCCATTTCTAGATAACATCATCCCTGTGACATTCCTTAGGAACTAGAAGTTACTGCATTTGAAATTGGTCAGCGATTGGTTGTAGTAAAGTTTCTCCCATTAATGTAAGAGTTCCCATGCTAAAGAAAGGCTAAGAGATCACTTACTAGGAATCAGAAGGCAATATCAAAGCTTGCCAACTATAGAACTGGCCTCCCCAAGAATATGATATGCTATCTGAAAGTGATTCTTTGACACACAACAATCACAAACCCTCATTATTTTTTGACAGGGAGTTGAGTGAGACCCTACTGTCTTAGGTACCAAATCTCTGTCATAATGCCAATGTGGATACATCAAATTAGGCAACTCAAATTGATTTTTGGCTTGAGTTCCTTCGATTATTTTGTAACTAAAAAGAAACTTGAGTAATACCCCAGGTCTTTTCTGGTCAGGTGGGATCTCCTGGATTGACTTTTAGTTCATGAGGTTTAAAACCCATTTTCATACTGCGTTCCTTTTTGGTGGGGTGGATGGCTGGCAGCAGGAGCAGTGTGTGTGTGAGACGGCTGGATATGCCAGGGAACTGCGTAGTCTTTCTATATTACTGTCTGAATCCACTGGTCTTGCATGATGGTTAGCTACACAACCAATTGAAGGGACATACAGTCCTTGACTACAGCCACAGGGAGATAGTAAAACATCAAAAAGTGCACCAAGGCACCAAAAATCACTAAGTCCACAGGTACCCTGAATATGGAACGGAGACTCCACACAGTAGTGCAAAAACACAAATTTATTCAGCAAGCAAGACACACATTAACGCTGTGCACACACTACATTTCCGTTTCAGTTACTTCAGATGCTGACTGAATCCTATCAAATTGCTTTTATAATGCCTGCAGTACAAAAATTCCATCAATTAACCTATCACATGGAGAGAGAAAGTACAGTTGTGTACACTTACCATAAATGTAGATGTTTGAGTGTATTCACTGTTGCAGTCATTACATTTGGGTAATCTGCCGGCAGGTTGCCTTCAGTCGGCCTGATTAAAGTCTTGGGTCCTGCGTCGGTTGCTGTCCCTTCTTCCATGACATCAGGTCGTCAGGGGTAAAAAACATGCAGCCAATACCATTACATCAGTTTTTCTTACCCCAGATGTCAGGTGCCCCCCAAATGGGGAGCAAATAAAATTAAAAACACAAAAAAATACACCTCCAATCCCAAAAGCAAATACACCAAAAGGGCTTTTAAGCATAGTGAAAGAAAGTAGAGGTATAGCCAGAGAAAAATAGGGGGCTGGAGGGAGGGTAAGCAGGACTGCAACAGTGAATACACTCGAACATCTACATTTATGGTAAGTGTACACAACTGTACTATGTTCTTAGTGTTTCACTGTTGCAGTCATTACATTTGGGTAGATGCCCCAAGCTATGGTTGGGTGGAGTGAATTATATAGCATTAGGACCAGCTATAAGGCCCTGCAGGACAGCAGTGGCAAAGCCAGCTCTGGATTTAGAGAAAAGTGGTAAATGGTAATGTTTGGTGAACGTATGAACTGACCTCCAGGTAGCAGCTTCTAGAATGTCCCTGGTAGGAACACCTCTGAGAAAGTCTGTTGAAGTAGATGCAGCCCTGGTGGAATGGGATCTGATCCCCTGGGGGATAGTTTTTCCATGGTGCATATAGCAGAAATGAATACAATGGCTTATCCATTTGGAAATGGTTTGCTTTGACATAGCCTTTCCCTCTGCCCCTGCAGCAAATGCCACCAGCAGTTGTTCAGATTTTCTTTGAGATTTTGTCCTGTTTAAGTAAAATCTAAGTTGTCTGTGTACATCCAATGAATGCAGAATCTGCTCCCGCTTGTTCTGTGGATTGGGAAAGAAAGTTGGCAAATGAATGGTCTGATAAAGAGCCACACTTGATACCACCTTAGGCATGAAGGATGGATTGGTCCTGAGAGATACACTGTCTGCATGAAAAATGATGAAGGGCTCCACTGCCATAAGAGCGTGTAATTCGGAAATCCTTCTAGCTGAAGTTGCTGCTAAAAGGAAAGCTGTTTTCCAGGAGAGAGATTTTAAGTCTGCAGTAGCAGCTGGCTCGAAAGGAGGGAGAGTGAGCTTCTCCAATACAAAATTGAGGTTCCAGGCAGGGCTTGGAGCTCTCCTGGGTGGTCTTAAGTTTTTGGCCCCTTTGAGATACTGCTTTAGCAGAGGATGAGATAAGAGGGGAGGATCTGTGTTGTAATGAGCTGAAATGACTGAGGCATGGATTTTTCTGGAAGAAAAGGACAGGCCCTTGTGAAGCATCTCAAGTATTGCAAAATCTGAGGAATGTTGGGCACTGCTGTGTTTATCCCTTGAGATTGATTCCAGGCACAGAATCTTTTCCATTTGTCAGCATAAGATTTTCTAGTACTAGGCCTTCTCGCCTCCAAAATGTCATCCATCACAGGTTTGCTAAGGGTGAATTTAGGTGATTATCCATGCTGCAAGATTCAAAGTTTGGAGCTGAGTGTGCAGAATTTAGTTGTTCTGCTGAGACAGTAAGATGTCTGAGCAGATGCCACGGTGGAAGGTGTGACACATTGCGCAGGAGTGGGTACCAGCATTGGTGAGGCCAGTCTGGAGCAATCAAAATCATTTGTCCTGTTTGACTTTTAGTAGAATTTTGGAGAGCAGAGGCAGAGGGGGAAAGGCATAGACTGATAGGTTTTTCCAGCTGAAGGATAGCGCATCCACTTTCCAGACTTTTTTGTGATGAGTTCTTGTGCAAAATTTGTCCAATTGATAGATCTTTTTGCCTCACCCCAGAACTATGTCTGGGCTCCCCCAGTTGCATGTCAATATGTTGAAAATCCATGGTTCCAGTTTCCATTCATGCGGGTCCATGAGATTTCTGCTTAGTTCGTCTGCCACAGTATTCAGCTTTCCTGGCAGGAATTGAGCTTGTAGTTGTACTTGATAGGTCAAGGCCGTGTTCCACAATGTCATGGCTAGTCTGCAAAGGGGTAGGAGTGTGTACCCCCTCCTTGTTTATGTACCACATGACCGTGGTGTTGTCTGTCATTATCATTAATTGTCCTGGATGAAGGTAGTCCTTGAAGGCTGTCAGTGCATTCTGTACAGCTAGCATTTCTTTTTGATTAATATGAAGGTGCATTTGATTTGGGCTCCATTTGCCCTGAATACACTTCCCTGCCAGATGTGCCCCCCCAAGCATAGTCTGATGCATCTGTAGTTAGGGTTTGGGCAGCAGGGGGTGGTGTGAATGGCAGTCCCTTGTTTTGGTGGCAGGCCTCTGCCCACCATAGGAACTCTAGTTGCAGGCAAGGTATGATAGGAATCATTGTTTCCAGGCTGTGACAATGCAGACTCCATAGACTTTTTAAATACCACTGAAGTTTCCTCACATGCAGTCTTGCATATGTTATTAGAAGAATACAGGAGGCCATGAATCCCAAGGCTTGCAGTATTTGCTTTGCAGAAAGCAAGGTTTTTGTGGCCACCTGCTTGAAGTAAGTCACCAAATGAATTTGCTTCTCTGGCGTAAGGAAAGCCATTTGGGCAGTTGTATTCAAGCTTGCACCCAGGAATGTAATTTTTTGAGAGGGTACCAGCTGTGATTTCTTTTTGTTTATAGTGTACCCTAGACAAGTTAGAACCCTTTTTACAAATGCCAGATGGTTTAGAAGAGTATCCTTGTTTTCTGTCTGAATTAGACAATTGCCCAGGTATGGATATATTTGAATATTTCTTTGCCTGCAAAATGCAATTACTGGAGCCAGGCACTTTGTAAAGACTCTGGGTGCAGTAGATAAGCCAAAGAGCAGTGCAGAGAACTGGTAATGCAAATAGCCTGCTTTGAAGCGGAGGTATCTTCTGCAAGATTCCCTGATTGAGATATGCAGGTAAGCCTTTTTTTAAATCTAGAGTTGCCAACCAGGCATCTTTGCCTAGCATAGGAAGTAACTAGTGAAGAGTCAGCATCTTGAATTTTGGAATGTCCAGAAATGTGTTTAGAGTATGTAAGTCCAGAATTGGACGCCATGATTTGTCTTTTCTGGGTACCAGGAAAAGTCTTGAATAGAAACCTTGTCCTTTTCCTCTTCTGGTACTGGTTAAATAGCCCCCATGCTCATGAGGGAAA
The DNA here is from genome assembly GCF_019279795.1 of Protopterus annectens. Classification (NCBI taxonomy): domain Eukaryota; kingdom Metazoa; phylum Chordata; order Ceratodontiformes; family Protopteridae; genus Protopterus; species Protopterus annectens. The sequence continues at coordinate 168,409,754 of NC_056746.1, read as the reverse complement.
GTACTTGTTTCTGGGCCACTGCCCAGTGATTTGGGGGCAGGTCTGGCCATCCATTTGGAATTGGCAATGTGTGGAAATGAAATCTGTATCCTTGGGATACTATATTTAAAACCCATTTGTCCTGGGTTATAACTTGCCAGTTTCTTGCATGAAGAGCCAGTTTTCCCCCCAAAGGGGCGGCTAAAAGGTAAGTACTTGGTAAGTGTAAAGGGAAGTCATTGAGACTGCTTACCATAGGGAGGTGTGTTTTGTTGTTTCCAGATTTGGAAGAGGAGGCATCCCATTGTTTTGTTCTGAAAGTCCCTTGTGACTGAAACCTGGAGCCTTTGGAATGTCTGGGTTTGACTTGAGTGGCTCTCGAAGGAAATGGAAAGGACCAGTTCTTAGTAGACCAGTGCCTACTAAATCTTGGAGGTTGCACTTGTAAGAAATATTTCACAGTTTGCATAGATTTAGCTTTATCTTCCATCTTTTTTAAAACTTCTTCAGCCTTATTACCAAAGAGACGGTCCTGTTGTAAAGGAGCATCCAACAATTTTGCTTTAACATGATCAGGCAGATTTTGCTCTTTGAGCCAAGCATGCCTTCTTAGCACAGACCCAGCTGCAAGAGGCCTCCAAAGAATCAAAACCACATTGCAAAATATATTTTCCAACTTGTTCAGCTGAATGCAGTAAATCCTGTAAGTCTTTATTTTCCACACAGTCAGAAATTAACATCATTTTCTGTTTAAGCAGTCCCATGACATGCTGCTGATATTTTAGCATATGAAATTGACAGTTTAAAGCCCTGACTTCCAAGGTTGCAGAAGTGTAAACCTTCTTACCCCATCTATCCAGCACCCTGGAATCTCTATCAGAAGGGGTAGGATTTTTAGCAGTAGAAGCCTTAATGCTCTTGGGACCCTGAAAATGGTTTCAGGATCTGCAACAGGATTTTTGAAAAGAAATTTATGGGAGTCAGAAACCCTGTAGTATCTGTCTGGCTTACAAGGAGCCAGAGGCAGAGAATCAGGAGCCATATTAGATTCTGAGAAAACATCATCAACAATGTCTAGAACAGGAGGTATAGCCAAAGGCCTATGCTGAGGAAGAAGAAGAAAATCCCCAAGTCTCTTTTTAGATTCAAACAAATCCTGATTTTCCCAGTATAAATGTTTCCTTAAGGTATGTAAAGTTTCCCCAAAAGAAAAATCCTCAGGGGGAGAAGCAGAAGGAATGGAATCTTCTGCATCAGAGTCCTCATAAGTAGGTATAGACAATTCCTGTTCATTAGAAGAGTCAGAAGAAATAGAATCCCGTTCAGAAGATTCATAATCAATCATAATCAATGTCTTGCCTAGGCCTCTTAGAAGGAGGGGGGGGGGGGGTTGGCTACCCCTGATCAGAGTAATTAAATCTACAGCCATTTTGATCATTTGTTTTTTTGGCATAGGGGCCTGCAGACGTGACCCAGGCATAGTGTTTTTAGGCATAGGTCAAGATTTTGGCCTTAGTTTTGAAGATGGCGTTGGTCTAATATACAAATCTGTAGGCCTGAAAACACCCTCAGAAGCCAGGTGCCTGCACAGCGGCTCCGGACTCATCCAAGGTAGAGACATCCGTGGGTTCCATAATTGAAGCAACTAGCGGCATACAGGACTCCGAATGGGTCTCAGTAGAGGCCTGCAAATCAGAAGTAGCGGTTATCAGGGGCTGTGAAAGCGCCTCACTGAGTACCGGCGAACTGGCGACTGGCTTAGGAGAAGCATCGTCGGCAGTTTTGGACCTCAACAGCCTGTCTCTGTCTTTTTCTTTGCATTTTTTAGGTATTCCGGTAGTCAGATTGCTAACCGATGACATTTCTAGATAATTGAAGTGTGAGCCAAAATATTTAGAAGCAAAAATGTACCAACGTTTGATAGTGAGTTGATTAAATAAAGCACAAAACCGATAGCAAGGTATGTTGTGGTCAGGGCCTAGGCAAGGAATACAGTACAAATGAAAATCCTTATGAGGTATTTGCTTCCCACAAGTAATGCAATTAACTTTTACTGACATCGGTAAGGAGCAAGAAAAAGTTTCCCCAATGGGGTACTTAGCTTTTTAGTTGAAGACTTCGGATCTGAAACTCGAAAATGAAAATTTCAGGAGTCGGCCAACTGGCACTTGTGAACTGCTTCTGCTTCAGGCACCGCACGGCAAGAAAGACTGATGTTATGGCATTGGCCTCATGTTTTATACCCCTGACGACCTGACGTCATGGAAGAAGGGACAGCAACCGACACAGGACCCAGGACTTTGTTAATCAGGCCAACTGAGGGCAACCTGACAGCAGATTAACCAAATGTAATGACTGCAACAGTGAAACACGAACAGCTTCTGATTTAATACAGAAGTTAATAAATGAACTACTATAAGTTCATATAGGGTATTAGTTTAAAAGTGGACAAAATCACAAAATACATTTATTAATTTAATATAAAACATAATCCTTATCTCAAAACACAATAAATATAAATAAATCCAGTAATAATAAACTTCATATAATAATGTTAAGAATGTTAAAAATCCATTGCTAATGGCACTCATATTCATTCATATTAAAAGGACATGACGCTCCATCTAGTGGTGTTTACCAGAAATGCATCTAAAAACAGTTAAACCCATTAATTATTAAAAGCTATATATATTTCATACTGGGGAATATTTGAATGTTTAAAATACATAAATTATATTAAACTACTTTAAAAACAAACTATATAAATAAATAAATAAATAAATATTTATTTTAATTCATATAGTTAAATACTTAAAAACTCCATTGTTCTAAAGGAAGAAAAAACAACTGTAAAATCCTCAGTCAAAAAAAAACACAATGTTAAAAAAAAAAAACTATTATTCCTCAATCCAGTACATGCCTAATTGGGAGAGACAATGACTTACAGTTTAGCAAACCTTAATTTAAAGACGGGGGCTATCGAAATGTGGTCATTCAACCCTGGAAATTTATTAGCTTGAAGGGTGATCTGCCACCATAGCTCCCTGAATTCCAAAGCCTCTTCCCATAAACCAACCCTACCATCCATTTTCACACTTTCAATGACAAAAAAATTATACTATGCATTAATACATTTTTGCTTGTGTCTGTATAAAGCATTAGACTCCTTGTTAGATGAAATGTCACAGACGTGCTCATAAATTCTTTAACAGAGCTTACGTTCAAGTCTTACCAACATAAAATGCCTGGCAGGACTAACATAATGCTAAGTACACTAATCAACTAGAGTCACAGTTACTATATTCTTTACTCAAAACCATAGCATTTCTACTCTCTAAGTGGATACTTTCTTTGTTAACAATGTAACGACACTGGGCACAGCGATCACATTTAAAAGTTCCTTTTCTTGTTCTTGTCATCCTGTTCTGAGTTTCTTCCTTTTCCAACAAATTTTTCAAACTACATGAATTTTTAAAAGCAACTTTCAATTTATCCTTAGATATTTTCTCAAGGCCTGTAAAAGATATAAACCTATTCCATTCAGTATCCACAATATTCCTGATCAGGTTAGAACTTCCATTGTATTCAATTACTAAGGCCTTTCCATAGGAATTCTGATTAGTGTAAATCCACAAATGCCAAACTAAGAACAAAAAGCAGGTAAGCGGACTGGATGGAGAAAAATAATACAATTTTATTGAGCGCTTTCATCACAATTACTTAGACTTCTTCAGAATAAAAATGTGCATTACAACTTCCTCTTTTATAATGACCCTAATTAACATATTCATTAGGCAATTGAAGATATTTTAAACATACAGACTCCCTAAGAAAATAAATGCTGTGCATAAGTGAAAAAATATCTATACAAGACTCATAGTTAAAAGACATAAACAAATGTAAAAAATCTTTTAAATACAGGAAAAATATTATTTAAAATCCCAGTTGTAAGTTCTAGCTGAAAATTCCTTCTCAATCGTCAATGTTAAATGTAAAAATCAGCTTTTAATTTCAAAAAGCTGGTTAATGAGACCACTTCATTTAGTCCTGGGCTGGTTGTAGCATTTAACCTCAGCTGCCAGATAAGTTCTTTAAATTCTAGCAGCAAATCTGTGGGCCCGCCTCTGTCATCCACTGTCAATTGTTCCAAGACTGTAAATTTAAAATGATGACCAGGGCAAGTGTAAATATGTTTTGCAAGTGCATTATTTTGGTTGCATTTCCCAATATCATGTGTGTGTTGGTACATGCATGTCCTAAAGGTATTTTTTGTTTTTCCTATATAAAATCTCGGGCACATCTGGCATATAGCCACATAGACAACATTCTTGGTACCACAATTGTTTCTTTGGTAAAATCTCAACCAACCATATCCTTCAACAAAAACCTTCTCCCCCTCCAATATATATTTACATTGCCTACATTGTCCACATTTGGACATTTTTCCAAGAGCATGCTTGTGGTTCCTATCTTTGTTCTTCTCTAGTATATTTTTCAAACTAGTGTCTTTTTTATAGACAACTATGGGTGCATTCCCAACCTTAGCCTGTATGCTTTCGTCACAAGTTAAGATAAACCAGTTTTTGCAAATGATGTGGCGAATCTGTGGGAACTGAGGTGTACAAGTAATAATCAACCCATGGTTGTAGCCTCTCCCTGCATCAGAGGAAGCTGTAATGCACATTTTTATTCTGAAGAATTCTGATTAGTCTGTGTCCCTGTAACCTCGTTTGGAAGACTGATACCTAAAATAGGTTTGAACTTGTCTATCCTTCTTTCAGCTACTTCTTTTTCCACCTGGTCAATCGACCAACCTGGGTAGTTCTAGCATTAAAGAATTGTCTTAGTAACCTCATCTCTTTTGAAAACTCTAAATTCTTCGAGGTCATTCTACTTAACGTGATATACTGCCGCTTGACAATATTCTTCTTGTAATGCAGAGGGTGAGCACTGTTGTAGTGTAGATACGAATTTGAAAAAGGTGCTTTTCTAAAAACTTTTGAATTAAATTCATTGTTTGCCTTGTATATCTCTACATCTAAATACTGTAATTTTTCCTGACTGACCTTGTATGTAAATTCTAAAAATTCAGAAGAATTGTTTAAATAAGTTAAAAAAAAATGGTACTTTTCCGTTATCAGGGCAACCCTTTAAACGCGGTTGCTGAGCTCCAAATCCAGTTACTTGTCATGTCTTTTTGGTCTGAATATAACCAGATGTGTGTAAAAATATTTTACTGCATAATAATTAGCAAAGGCAATGTCATTTCTAAATTTTACACACACCTGGTTAAAAGACATAAGGCACTGGATTTGAGCTCAAGGATCGTGTTTAAAGTGTTTCCTTCCTGCGTACCAAGCGGACAAGTCATAGGGATTTGCAGGTTTTCCACAAATGTCATTGTCCAAAATGTAGGGTTTTTTTCTTAAAGCATTAAAAATATATTTTATATTTGCAATATAGAAAAATAAAATTAAGCCTTTCTACCTTTAAACTGTGTTAATTTAAATATCCTGCAAGCAGCTGTAAAGTGTCCACAAGTCATGAGCTGATTGACTAGGACAGGCAACACCTCCGTGCCAGGCCTCTCTCACTCCCTTCCCCATTCATCTTGATGGCTTTTTGTTCATTAATTTAGCTAAATTTATTTTCTGCATTTTTGTTGTGGATGGCACACTTACACCATCAACACAGTATGTCATTGTTCTACAGAATTGCTTTTAGGAAGTATGACAATGTACAGCACTGCTCAATCATAGCAGTTGGTGGAATTTCACCTGCCGAGGTTACAAACTGGGTAGTGCAATTCATGATGAACCTCATTTTTATCATGAGTAAATCTGCTAGATTTTGCATAGGTTCATGGGTTGGTACTAGGCTATCGGCCCTAGGGCCTATGCAAACCTAGCCATAACAATTCCCTGGATATTTCTTCCCACAGTATTTACTTCTCTGGGCCCCTGTCTATCAGGGCGACTGACATGATCCCCAGGGTGAATTTCCTATCTCCCATCCAATCATCAAGGTTCCTTTTGAAGAGGGCCAATGAGGTGCTCTGCTTGACATGTATGGGCAGTCTATTCCAGAGTATGGGGAGTCTCTGGGTTAGGAACCTATCCCTCCAGCATGTTTTGTTCATTGTGATGACAAGGTTTAGATCCCTGGGGCGTGTGGCTCTGAGGGATTGGGATTTCTTTAAGTGGAGCATGTCCAACAGCTCAGGGATTGACATGGCCTTGTATGTTAAGCAGAGATCGCCTCTGAGTAGACGATATGCCACACAGTATAGCTGGAGTTTTTAGACGGTCAGCATATGGCATCTGCTTTAGGCCTGTGATTCTTTTAGTGAGGTATTTCTGTGGCCTTTCCAGCAGTTGCAGATGTCTTGTGAGGTATATACCAAATGGGGCATTATACTCTATAATGGGTCTAATGAGAGATGAGTAAAGTGGGACAATGACCTCCTTTTTTCTGGATGAAAAGTCCTTAGTGATGAGGTGTGCCACATAGAAGGATTTCCCGACTGTTGTGGCAATGTGGTTATCGAAAGTGAGACCACTGTCCACCTGTGTCCCTAAGTCTCTCATCACACTTTCGATGTTTAGTGTCCTGCCACCTATGTGGTAATTCATGGGTACATGTTTTTTTCCAAAAGGGATAACTATACATTTCTTGGCATTAAGCTTGAGCCCATGGCTCTGGCACCAGGCATCTGTTTCTGTAAGGCCCTTTTGTAGAATATCCACATCATTTGGGGATTCAATAATGGCTCCCAGTTTGCAGTCATCTGCAAACTTTGTTAGCCAGAGTCCCTTAGTGTTGGCCTGTACTTCAGAGAAGTAGATGCCAAACAAGAGTATTCCCAGGACTGAACCCTGAGGTACTCCACTTGTCTGGAGCTGGATTTGGAGTCGGCTACTTTTACAGTCTGGGTTCTGTCAGTAAGCCAGTTGGCAACCCATCAAGTGACGTAGGGAATTATGCCCACCTTAACAAGTTTATCTATGATTCCAGAGTGGGGGATGGTGTTGAAGACCTTGGCGAGGTCCAGATAGGCTGTGTGGACTGCCTTACCCTCATCCACAGCTCTGGAGACTGATTCGAAGAAGTCAATCAGATTCAGGAGACAAGATCAGCCCTTCCCAAACCCAAACTGGGTGGGGTCCAGTGTTTGAAGGTTGCCAATGTCTTTGTTTATAAGTTCCATGCCCTTGCAGATCAGGCTTGTCAGACAGATGGGACAGTAGTTCCTGGGATCCAAGGCAGATCCTCCCTTGTGCAGCGGGATAACTGTAGCTGTGCGCCACTCAGTGGGCACGAAGCGTGAGGTTAGGCTATGATTAAACATGACACTTAGGTGAGGTGCCAGTTTATTTTGTAGTTCATGTAGTACACAGCCTGGGATGTCATCTGGTCCCACAGATGCTGTATTCTTAGCTTTGGAGAGTGCTGTTTCTACCTGTGTGGCCGTGATTATCGGAATTTGGCAATCTTTTGGTATTGAGATGGGCCCTTTAGGGGGTGAGAGGGAGGTGAAGTTGGCACTAAATCGATCTGCCAGGATATTGGCAATATCCTTGGGATCAGTATATTTAATGGCATTCTGTTGTAGCTCAGAGCATATCTGCGCATTGCCATTTAGATTCTTGACATAACTATAGAATGCCTTGCGGTTGTCTTTGGAATCTTTGGCAATTTTATTTTCGTAACTAGCTTTTGAGGATTTTATGAAGGATCTCAGCTTCTTGCTGAGGCTGGTGAGGGAGTTTTTTGCATCCTGGGATTTTCCTCTTATTTGCAACAGTTTATCACCCTTGTTCTGTAGCAAGACTCCAGTGCCATCGTGCAGAAGGTTTGCAGCCATACTATTTATCTTCTGAAAAGCAACAACTACTTTTTTAAACTGACTTGACCCAAATAAAGACAACTTCAGGATGTCTGTTCACCGTAATTTATATTAGCAGGATCTATTTTCTGCCTTTCAGGACGTCTGTTCGCCGTAATTTCTATCTGGAACACAATGTTTACTTACACATGCATTTACAGTTTAGGGAAACAAGCAGAAAGGAAGAAAGATCCTGCATAAGTTGAGGTACTTCTTCGACTCTGGGCAAGCCTCGCAGTAATAGTTCTGTTTCGCGAAGACTGTTGCCCAGTCAACGGAAAAGTACCAAATAAATCATCAATGTTTTCAACAGACCCCACCCATAAAATACATATGTTGTCTAAAAATCTTTTATATAAAATCCAGTTGTCACAATACACAGCATTTAGTATTTTCTCCTCCCACCTTGCCAAAACAAGGTTGGCATATGTGGGGGCACAAGCCACGCCAATAGCCACCACTTTTGTCTGGTGGAGCAATTCACCCTTAAATTAGCTGTAGTTGTATTTTAACACCAATTCTAATAATTGCATAATCACCATACATTCATTACGTGTAAGGTATACATCCTCATAGATAAATTCTTCTAACAGAGAAAGACCCTCGTGATGGGGGAATACTAGAAAACAAATCCACTACATTGATAGTAAGGAATGAAATATTGTCCCTGTAGAGTATTTAAACACCTTAAAAGATCCCAAGAATCCCTCAAAATATTGTTCTTCAGCCACACTGGTTTCAATTTACAATCCATATATTTAGCCAGACACAAGCAAAAATGTATTAATGCACAGTATAATTTCTTTGTCACTGAAAGTGTGAAAATGGATGGTAGGGGTGGTTTATGGCAGGAGACTTTGGAATACAGGGAGCTATGGTGGCAGATCACCCTTCAAGCTACTAAATTTCCAGGGTTGAATGACGACATTTCGATAGCCCCTGTCCTTAAATTAAGGTCTGCTAAACTGTAAGTCATTGTCTCTCCCAATTAGACATGTACTAGGTCTAGGAATAATAATTTTATTTTTTTACTGAGGATTTTACAGTTGTTTTTTCTTCCTTTAGAACAATGGAGTTTTTAAGTATTTAAATATATGAATTAAAATAAATATTTATTTATATATTTGTTTTTAAAGCAATTTAATATAATGTATGTATTTTAAACATTCAAATATTCCCCGATATGAAATACATATAGCTTTTAATAGTGAATGGGTTTAACTGTTTTTAGATGCATTTCTGGCAAACACCAATAGATGGAGCTTCATGTTCTTTTAATATGAATTAATATGAGTGTTCTTAGCAATGCATTTTTAACATTATTATACAAAGTTTATTATTACTGGATTTATTTATATTTATTGTGTTTTAAGGTAGGGATTATGTTTTATAGTAAATTAATAAATGCATTTTGTGATTTTCGTCCACTTTTAAACTAATACCCTATATGAACTTATACTAGTTTATTAACTTCTGTATTAAGTCAGTTCTCTCTCCATGTGATAGGTTAATTGATGGAATTTTTGTATTGCAGGGATTATAAAAGCAATCTGATAGGATTCAGTCCACATCCGAAGAAGTAATTGAAACGAAAATGTAGTGTGTGTACAGCGTTAGTGTGTCTTTCTTGCTGAATAAACTTGTGTTTTTGCACTACTGCATGGAGTCTCTGTTCCATATTCAGGGTACCTGTGAACTTCCTAGATAGTAAAACATGGCCTCATGGGTTGTCTGAGACTGAAACTTGGTTTTGAGGTTTCCTTCAGATAACTTCACTGAGTGAACACATCTGCCAGAAACACCTAGTTGTGTAAGATATGAGAGCTAGAGTTCTCCACCCTCAACCAAAATGTGGAGGACCAGTAAAAGCACTTACCAAATCTGTTCATCACTCTGGATTCCAAACCAAAAAGATGGACAGCAGAACTTTGTGGACTAGGAGCCTTTTTAAGGGCAGCCACAACACTGTCAAACATGTAAGCCTCCACCAAGAATGTCCAATCCTTGGGAGTCTGGAAGATATTAAACGGACTCATAGGAACAGGTATCACAATGTCAATATTTTCCAAGTAGTAGAGACTTCAAGATGTGCCATCTTGTCTACAGGGAGATCACACAGGAGAATAGTGGAGGAGTCTGAAATTGTTCATATGGATCACCTAAAGAAATGTGGAGTTAGAGCAGACCATATTAGTTTCTGGCTCATCTCCAAGACTTCCCAAACTTAAGCTCATCTAGAGGGGACATGGTGACTGTATACCATCTAGATTGTCAATGTCTAGAGTGAATGGGGAGTCTAGTTGTTTCCTGTCTCACCCATAATTCCTAAATAAACTTGCATGACATTGATCAAAGGACAAGAAAAAAGTATAATGTCAGATACAAGTAGCTGATCATGCAAGAGTCCCTGTCCTGCTGACCAGAAGGATGAGTTTCAGAAGGGGTAGGTATAAAAATACTTCTGGTTAAGGTTGTAAATAGAAGAGATATAGGTGCAGAGGTACAAAATGCAGACCTGTCTGCATCACTGATCGTAAAACTGATGTCAACAGAATAACCAATGGCACCAACATGGATTGTCTGAGGTAGAAGCTCCTCAAGGCCCAAGTCAACCCCAAATAATTGAGCTGAAGAGTTTGTTGAATCTGTATACAATGTTGAGCCCCCCAGAACTGATGGCTTTAAGAATGACTCAGCTGAGATCAGTCACAGTTCCACAGACAAGATCTACCCAGAGTAGCCAATTCTGCTAGAGGGACACCCCAAAGACAAGTGTTTCAGTGTCAAGAGCATCATTAGCAAAGAAGGTATCATTCTTGTAGGTTGTGGCCCTGAGACTGAGACCATAACTTACACTGACACTTCTGTCAACATGGATACCTGGAGGTTTGTGACTGACCTTATAAGGATTGGCGCAAAAGCAAGGCCTAGTGAGGAGAATTGAGACAAAAAGGTAAAAAAGAAGGGCAAGAATTGAGCACCTTTAACTGCTCTGGTACTAGATGGAGAAGTGGCAAGGAATATTCCCTGCTAAACTTTCAGAAAAGTCCTCCTCATTTCAGTCTATTTCCAACATGACCAAGTGACTCCAGAAAGACTTCATGATCTAGCAGACCACACCCTGCAGTGCAGAATTCTCCTCAACCCTGAAATCAGAACTGAAGTACCACTGTTTTGTCTTGCTAGCATAGGAAATGTTTTAACAATTATAGGTAACTTAGATATACTAGAAAGAGTGGTATCAGTAGGTATGGATGAGCTCTTCACCCTAGTTTTTTTTACAAACAGGAAAATCTTTAGAAATGTCACCAGTAACATTTCTGTGCTGTTTTCGTACTTCTCTATCCTCCTTAAAAACTTCATCCTTTTCTCTGCATTTTGAAGACCTATGAGATTCAGGCCTGAAAGTGAGGCTGCAGCCTCCTTCAGAAGCAGATGAATAGCTAACTTTCAAGCCTTCTGAGATTTACTTTTTCTTTCTATCACTGGCAGCTAAGTGCTTAAAAGAGGGACAAATGAAACACTTTTCTCTCAAGTGTCCCTCCCCAAGATATGACAACACATAAGATGTATATTTAAAAAAAACACTTAAGGTTTTATCAGTATCTACAAAGAGCTTTGAACACTAAGCAAATAACATATTAAGAGAAAAAATGCTTGAAAATGGCCAAATGCAAAAAAGCCAAGACAGAAGCCACAGAGCACACAATAATCAATAAAATCCAAAAGTGATAAGGTGCAGTGAAGGAAATGTCAGGGCCTTGGGAAGGGTTGAGAAGTAAACAGCCTGGTCTGACCATATCTAACAATCAGAAAATGGTAGAAACAATAATACAAAATGTGAAGATGTTTTTCACACAAAATCAATGCAAGTGTGAAGTAAACTGGGGATGTATTCCCTGATTTAGGCTTTATGCGTAGCTAAGAGGTCTGGAGAAGAAACTAGCTGGCAGAGCATAATGGATAAAAGGGAGGGGCTTGTAGATTGGGAAAATGTTAAATACAAAACTGCAGTTTCAGTCCAACTGGTTGATGAGGATGGACCACCTCGTCCCAGCTCTGTAGCTATGTAAAGGCAGTCTCCTTGTCTGCATGGCACTGATGTGTCTTTACATATTGTGAGATTTGTGCAAAATATTTTTGAAGGTACACTCTCTCGAAGTCCTTTAGCTGGGTGATCACTTCACTGTTTACTGGTAAACTGTTGCACACTTTTTCCCCTTTCAGTTTTCTGATACAAGTAGTTACCTCCTCGATGCAGAGAGATAAAGCCCTAACTATGACCCAGACAAAATGGTTTCAACAGCTGCCCTGGTGCTGCAGTAGTTGATGAGGGGAGAGTGGAAGTTAATGGCCAATGCTGGCTCTTCCATCTTGGGGGAGGAAGAGAGGTAGTCTGATCCATTTTGTGACTGGCTTGTAGTGGAAGCAAGACATCCAGCAGTCAGGGCAAGATACCCGCACCCACCAAAGTGCAATGCACAATGGCTACACGAGAGCAAGTGCACTGAAGTATGGGATGCAGAAGCACTGTGGGGGCTCACAGATATGAGGCTCAGCATATAGGCCAAGAGAAAATCCTCTACTCTCTATCTGCTTGGATGATGGCTCCTCTACCAGACAGCTTTTTGTTGGGAACCAGTCACTTAAGAGAGAGAGATTTATAGGCAAAACTCCAGTGAAGACTGGGGATCCTCTGCGGGTGGTGTAGAGTGCAAGCAGCCAGCATAATGCAATTAAATGGTGTTGGTCCAAGTAGAAATGTGCTGTTTGTCAGCAAGAGATGAAAGCAAAAAAGCACCAAAAACTTCTGACTTGTCACTTTCAATCTTTGACATCAAGATGAATGAACAGATGTGGAATATCTGATAAATTGGTGTTATCTGTAATTTATTCAATCTAGACCAGTTTTATTTTATTATACTAATTATATAATGCCCAGTAGTTCATATTATATTGCATATCTTATCAATTCTCAAATTCCACCAAATGTTTTGTTGCATTAACCTGTGTATTTGTGTATTGGTGGTCAGTGTTCATGAATGCAGATGTTAATATCACACAACTCATTGGCAGTATCCTTGGCAGATGTCTATGGATCACCAAGGATAGTTTGGTTTTAATGCAACACAGCTTTCACTAAAATCTAGGATAAATAAATTTAAGATTCTGATTTTATTTGTAGTTTAAAGATGATAGTACCATGATTGGCAAGCAGGTCTTTCAGAATTTTATCCAAGATACTGTCATTTCTAGATGAATTGCATCTTGTTCCAAACTGTCTTGATCAACATAGTTAATTACTATTTCAGTATATTTATCAGATGTCAGAGAGTTTACCCAGTAATGGTCTTGGCTGTTAAAATTTCCCATAAGGGTTACAATGATGTTTTTACACGCTGGAATTTTTTGTGCTCTGATTTTGATCAGACTGGTCTGTCCAATATGACTGATGGGTAAACTAAGTTACTAGTTAGAACTAATCCATGACTGCTAGTGCTCCAAGCCTCAATATTCTTAAAGATTTTTCCCTTACATAATACATAAATACATAAAATTGGTGTGATTTTATCTGTGACTTTTGGAATACTTCAGAAATAAAAATACAGCCTTGTGGACTTTAGCAGAGTTCCGGTTCCTTTCTTCAAGGTCGTGGATTATTCTTTGCTTGTCTTTGGTTTTTTGTGCATTACTTCCCTTACATAATACACCTGCCCACTAAATCTCCTCAGATTGAGTTTGTTGGCTAATAGCAGAGGACTAAGAATCAAGCAGTGTATAGGAGAAGATAGGCAAAAGATCTTCAGGGTGGTCTGCCAGTTCTTTACGATGACAGGACAATTTGAATGGGGGGGTGGAGGGATGTCAATATTGGACAGATCAGGATGCAAGGATCTAGTGTTACAGCAAGTACATAAATTAGATATTCTATTCATCTGGTCTGTCCAATCTAATTAACGGGTCAGAATCCCAAGCTACCAGAAACCCTGGATGACATCATGACAGGATACCCTTAAGGACTGTAGCTCCAAATCAAGCCCTAGATATGGAGGTTATATTCAGTTTTTAGTGTTTGGCAAAGTTTTGCAACATAGACCAAGTTGCTACGGCACAGATTTCATCCACAGTAGAATGCCTGAAAGAGGCTGTTGAAGCAAATAGGGACCTTAAAGAATGAGCCTTTAGTCTGGATGGCAGGGATTTATTCTATGATGAAAATGCAAATTACATAAAATCAGATAACCATCTGGACGTGGCTACTTTAGACACTTTGATTCTTAACTTGTTTGGTGTAAAAGAGATGAACAATTGCCTGTCTTTTTTTGAATACTTTCATCCTGTGGAGATAGAACCTTAGTTGTCTATGAACAGCCAGGTTGTGAAGAATACACTGTCCCTTGTTGGAATGGTTTAGAAAGAAAACAGTCAAATGAATAGTCTGGTTTAAATTATTCCCTGTAGTGATCATGGGAATAAAGGAAAGATTAGTTCAGAGAGATACCCTGACCTTATGGAAGATCAGGTATGCTAAGCTGGATGATAAAGCATATAACTTCTAAATTCTTCTTGCAAATGTAATTGCTTCAAAGAAAGGAATTTTATAAGACAAAACTGGGGTCCAAAGGCAGAACCTGGGTCCTTTATTAGACGGCATACGAGAGAGGTTTATTTCAAAAATACCTCATATAATTTGTATGAGGTGATAGAATGAGAGCACCTTCAAAGGAATTAGACATTGACACCAGCCGTACTTTGATTGTGGAATAACTGGAACCTGCAACAAACAGGTCTTAAAGGAATTGAAGGATTTCAGAAATTGAAGCAGAAAAGGGGTCAGTGTCTTGCTTGGCTACCCCATATAAAGAAGCCTTTCAATTTTCTTATGTAAACTGTGTAAGTCGATTCCTTTTGAGACGCAGAAAGTATGCAAATGACACCCTGAGACAATAGGATCTTTGGCCATTAAGGAAACTAGAAAGATTAAGCAATTACTTCCATGTTGAGTCAGGAAAAGACTGACTGGACAGGTGAAAGAGAAGACCCACAGGGGGATATAGAAGCCTATAGGTGTTGCTTGCATAAGGGACATAGAATTTGCCATGGCCAATATAAAGTAGTGAGGATCACTGTGGTTTTGCTCACTGCTGCTTTCTGTAAGAATTTGAACACCAGGAGAATAAGGAAAAAGGCATAAAGAAGTCAGATAAGACACCGACTATACCATCTCCCTATGGAGGAATCAGGGCAAAGTAAAAATTGCACTTTGTGTTAGCCGGGCATGCAAATAAATAGCAGCAAGGCTGACTCAAGAGCATAAGACAAGCTACTGTTGGACTAAAAGACCACTTGTGAGGAATCAGTATGATGTCCTGAGCCTGCTGTCAAGGCAGTTGGCTCTCCCAGGAATGTGTGTTGTGAATGCAAAGTGATGTAAAACAGTCACGCATTGCCAAACCCTCATGGCCTCTCACCAAAGGGGATAGGATCTTGTTCCTCCTTGCTAGTTTAAATACCACACTAGGTACATGGCTTTGCCGTGGTGGTACGGCGGTAGCAATGTTACCTCACAGCAAGAGGTTCTCCCGTTTGATTCCCGGCGTGGCTTGAGAGTGCCTTCTGTATGGAGTCTGCATGTCCTCCCCGCGGTTGGGTAGCGTTCGAAAGACGTGCGTGCGTAAATGGGCGTGCCTTCGTTGAAGGTTGGGCGTCGAGCTGGCACCTTGGTGTTTCGTGAAAATCTACTGCCAATCATTAGTGGACCAGAGTTCCACTGTGGTGACCCCTTACCGGGAAAAAGCCGAACGACAAACAACTAGGTACATGTCTGTCTGAATGGAAAGCACTCCCAGAAGATTCTGGAATGCCAGCAATGCCAGGAGGATCGCTTTCATCTTCATGACATTGATGTGGAGATTGGTTTCAGTTTGATTTCAAGTTCTTTGGATCATCCCCCTACTGAAATGCCCCCCCCCCCCCCCCCCCCGAATGAAGGGTCCGTAGTGATCACCACCCTGGGAGAAGGAACACAGCAAATGTCTCCATTCATAAACTGTAGGAAAAGTTAGCCACCATTTCAAGTGAGCCTTGGGGTCCAAGGGTGGCCTGAAATATGCAACTGGACTACAGTAACCACTGCAGTATGCTCATGAAAAAGTCTGCATGAGGCACAGTGACCATTGTCAAAGCAACTAATCCCAAGACTCAGAATAGTAGGGCTGCTGATGGAGAAAAGTGATTTGGATGATGATATGCTAAAATTCTGAATGTCCAGATTCTGTCTGAAGGGAGACAGACACTGCATTTTTGTGTCCAGCTGGCATCCGATAAGTAGCATGGACTATGTTGGCTGAAGACTTGATTTTTTTAAAATTCAGAGATAAGGAAGGATAGGCAGAATTGTAACAAGCAGTCTCTGGTTTCAATGAGAGACTCTCTAGTTGCAGCAGTGGGGAACCAACTGTCCAAATAAGGGAACACGTGGATCCCTTGGAAACTCAGGATGGCTGTGCTATTGTCATGCACTTAGTGAACACTTGGGGGACTGTGTTGTGACCAAAGAGGAGGACTCTGAATTGAAAACGACGGTCTCCTAACCTGAAGTAAAGAAACCTCCAAGATGTCTTTCCTACCATGATTTGGAGGTAGGCATCCAGGAGCTCTAAAGAGCCCATTCAATCATTTGCCTTTAGACAAGGAAAAAATCACTTACACAGTGACCATGGTGGTCTTAAAGATGTGAAGGTTTGGGCCACTGGTGTCTACAATCAGCCTGAGGTCCTTGTTTTTCATTGGAACTAAAAAGAACCTTGAAGAGATTCTGGACACATTCTGGTTTGGTGGGATAACTTTTATGGGTTTTTTTTTTTTTCTTTCTAAAAGAGATAATTTCTCTTCTGGTTACTTTCTTCTGATGTGGTGGAATGGCAGGAAGTGGCCGAGATTGGTTGGGGGGGGGCAACAAGGGGGTAGGAAAAGGATATAACACAGCCTCTGGATATTCAGGTACTTAAAACATCTTCACTGTATCTCACAAGAGAGAGAATGCTCAGCACTGATCTGGACTGACAAACTAGGCAAAAAAAAAATAAAAAATCCAACAGACTTCAGACAGTAGTGAATTCTGCTGCTCTGAATTATTTTGAGGAGATCTTGCCTAACAAAAGCAACTAAAGTTAAATTATACTACCAGAACAAAAAGTGACTCAATCACATGGGAGTTAGGATCAATGTAATTGACGTCCTGATGAACCTTTAAAATAAAACTGAACTAGGGAGACAAAGGAAAACACAGCAGAAATACCTAAACTAGAGCGATACATCCATGCTGTAAAAAAAAAAAAAAAAACAGTCATAAGGGAGGGACTGTAAAAACTCAGAAGACTGTAAGTAGTGTGGTGTGGAAGAGCTGGAAAAATCAGATGGTAATGGCAGCTGAAGGAGAAATCTCTTTAGTCATCCTAGAGAAAAAGATTAACCAAATACACTGAGATTTTCAAGATAATTGGGTCCCTGCTGGAATATATAGCAACAAAATGTATAGACTGACAAGTCTTTGGTGCATTTGGAATGTCGTTTGCCTTTCTTGATAGGCTCTGCTAGATTGCAAGATGGCAGAATCATGGTGTCTGGATAGCAAAACTTGAGCTTTTAAAAACAGCTACAACATCTGAAATATTTACTAGCTAACCAACAATAGATAGAGAGGTACAGCTTCAGAAATAAAATACTGCAAGGCAAAGGAAACATCAGCGATTTATAACAGCTGTTCTGCTTAACAGTATTTAAATGACAGATCACTGGAAGAAGCTTTACATGACTGCACTGTATCTCATTTCTACAGCTTTGCAAAAATATGTTTATACAGTTAATATGCCATTTATTTCTTTGGTAGTAAGGGAATTGTATCTTTGAATAGGAGATCAGGTTTAGTTGAGACAATATTACTGAAAAAATATAAAATGTGACACAAGAAGTAATATTTATTTATTTATTTTACATTTGTTGACCGGGCTAGTCTAACTGGATATATGTCCATTTTCAGTAGAGGCCCGGGGGAGAAAAGCTCCAAGCATCAGCAGTGACAAAGAATACAATATATAGATTAGTCAAATGAATTACAGTACATTGGTCAGAACAAAATTGAACTGAGTCATTTAGTAGGTTTAAGCTAAAATCAAATACAGAGAGAAAAACATTTTTTTTTCTTACTATGAAGGAAATTGTAAATTATAGAATAGCAGAGTAGAGTAGAAAAGTATAGAAAGGGCGAGAAGGGGAATGATATATCAATCAGGGTTAGAGCATGGACAAAGCCAGTGAGTTTTAAGATGTTCTTTAAGATGTTTTTTTAAATAGAAAAGTGGAAGCAAGGGTGGAAAGTTCAGTAGGAAGCTGGTTCCAGTTTTTACCTACTGTGTTGGAGAAAAGTGAGTCCCCAGCTTTGTTTTTTGATTTAATAGTGGAAACTAGGAGCTTAATAGCTGAGCTTAGTGTTGCAAGATTTTTGTAGGGTGTAATCAGATTAGTGAGGATAGGGGTATTGTTAGGGTGGTAAAGGATCTTTTGGGTGACAAGTTGTTGGCAAAGTAGTTAGTTCCGCAGTTCTATTGTTTGAGGTTGAGACAGTGGTGAGTTCTAAACGGGGTGCCAGTGGCAAATCTGGCTATGTTATTAAAACTGGTGGAAAGTTTGGTGAGGTTGTTTTTAGATAGATTGGTATATATAGCAGACGCATAGAACAGGGTAGAGATAAGGTGGGTCTGGGCAATAGTCATTCTGGCTGAAGGGGTAAGGAAGGGTTTGATTCTGTAAAGGGTGCCTAGTTTTTTGTTGACAGACTATTGTAGAATTAATGTGGTCATCATAGCTAAGGTTGTTATCAATTGTTACTCCTAGTAGACGGGTTGTAGTGTCTGGGGATATGTTAGTTGCATTGTTTGAGGTTATTGTGAAGTACAGTTGAGGTGATTTATGAGTCAGAGCAAAGAGCAATAATTTTGTTTTTTTGGGGGGGGTTCAGGAGGAGGCAGTGTTGCATGAGCCAATTTTCAACACTGTTGAATACAGTTTGGGTGAGGGACTGGAGAGAGGCTATGGTCTTGGCTGAACAAATTAAAGTAGAGTCATCTGCATATTGTATGCAGGTGGCTTGAGGAATTTTGGTATGTAGATCGTTAATAAACAATGAAAAGAGTAGAAGTCCTACGATAGAGCCTTGGGGTACTCCAATATTCACTGGGAGGGATGTAGAAAGATTATTATCCCAAAGTACTGCTTGCTGTCTGTTTTCCAGATAGAACTTAAACCATTGTAATGTTTGTGGATCAAGTGATTGGGCTTTTAGTATGTCTATAAGTATGTTATGGTTCACCATATCAAAGACTTTTGAAAGGTCAATAAATAGTGCAGAGGAAAAAGTGTTATTGTTACGATTTTTGTTTATGGAGTCAGAAAAGGATAGCAGGGCAGTGGTTATGCTATGGAATGGCCTGAAGCCATGTTGGCAGTTGGCAAGTAGATTATTTTGGAGAAGGTGGTTAAGTAGTTGTCTGTGAATGCATTTTTCCATTATCTTAGCTACTGGACAGAGTAAAGCAATAGGCCAAAAGTTGGAGAGCTCAGTAGATGACCCACCTTTATGTAGAGGGATGATGTGGGATACTTTCCATATGGCAGGGATTTTGCTTTCTACAATAGTTCTATTTATAAGGATGGAGATGGGATAGGCAATGGCTTTTGCTGCAATTTTCAGGTATTCAGCTGGCAGTCAGCTGAAGGGGTGCACGGTTTTAGTTTTTGAAGGAGGTTGCAGATGAGGGATGTAGGTGCAGGTTGTATTTGAAAGATAGGAAATGGAGTCTTAGTGGTATTTAATGAGGAAGTGGTAATAGGTGGTAGAGTATTGGCTAGGGTTTGAATGGCTTCAGTAAAGTAGTTATTAAAGGAATTGGGAATCTGGTTGGAGTTATTATGGTTGAATCCTGCAGGAGCAAGAGTTATAGAGTGCCCTGGCTGAAAAAGTTTATGCCTGACCAGAATTTTTGTGGTTTTTGTTGATGGGTTTGTTGGAGGCGAAGGTAGTAGGATTTTTTTGTCTCTAAGAATATCTTTCTTGGTGGCATTTCTTAACTGTTTAAAGTAAAGGTGATCTGCTGGACATTTGGAGGCTCTCCCATTTAGACCAGATTTTATTTCTGAGGAGGATCTTTTGCCTAGTTTGTTTCGTGAGCCGGGGGCAATTTTGGTTCTTATTCGGGAAGAACGATAGGAGGCGTGGTAATCTAGGATTTGAAGAAATTTAGAGTTAAAGTAGGTCACTGCTTCATCAAGCTGAAGATGAGACATTGGTGACCAGTTACATGCTTTCAGTTCATTTAGGAAGCTCTCTGAATTAAAACATTTTTGGAGCAGGAGGTTTTAAAATTATTAGTAGTTGGGATATGGACTCTTTGTTTAATAATGTAGGTGAGCATATGGTCACTGATATTGTCAGGAAGGGTTCCTGGTTTATAAATATCAAGGTGGCTGTTGATAAGAATCCAGTCTAGGGTGGTTTCCTTACTACTTGGCTTATTGATTCTAGTAGGAGTGGTTATAATTTGTGAGAGTCCATAAAGATGTATGTGATTAGTAGGACTAGGGGAACTACAGGTAACCCAATCTACATTAAAGTCACCTAATACAATGGTCTCCTGAGGTAGGTGGGTAGAGAGGTAACTAAGTAAGTTTTCAAGAGTATTGGTATTATTTCCAGGGGGGAGATATGTGCAAATTAGATGGATAGATTTGGAGTTGTTGATATGAAGTTTAGCAGTAAGGGTTTCTGAACTGGTATCCAATGGTAGGAGCACATTGAAGGGTGAAACTTGGAGTTTAGATTTGTATAAAATGGCTATACCTCCACCCTTTTTGGTTTTATGGTCACATCTCAGGATATTATATCCAGGAGGGGTAATCTCCTGGTCCAGAGTTGAGGGCTTTAGCCATGTCTCTGTAATACAGAAAATATCAAGTGAATGCACATCTAAGAGGGCATGTAAGTGGGTAATTTTATTGTTTATGCTATGAATGTTAAGGTGAGCTATCAGAAGGGAGTTAGGCGGTTTAGTTAAGGTAGTGATAACAGGCAATGTTAGGTTGTGTAGGTTATTGGGATTGTCTGTATTGGGGCCAGGGTTTGGAAGAATATCAGCATCTAATAGGGGGTACTGTTGAGGATATTGTACAAACTTGAGGATTTTGTAGTAATTATTTGAGTTTTTTTTTGATAAGGAAGTAACATGGGTAGCTCTATGATATTTTGGTAATATATAGACAGAGGTGGAGCTTATGTTACTGTGGTTGAGGGAGTAGATGAAAGAAGATGGGAGAGTTTGCTGGTAGTGGTGGTGTTGTTCAGGAAGAGAAAATGTTCAAAGAAGGTTAGTGTGTATGGTACTGTAAGAGAAGCAAGAGTTGTAGTTAAGAGTAGTATGTTTGTGAATATAGTCTTGTGTGTTGGGGCCATTGGGATATGTAGATAAGTGGTTAGAGTAAATTGTGGGAGGGAGTGTAGTAAGTAAAAGGAGAGCGTGCTATAAGAGGTTGAGTAGGGAGGAATTGTCCAATTAAGTAAATAGAGTTGGTTGTAAAAGAGGTGCTTTAGAAAATAATCAGTAGAGGATATGGTGTGGAGAGGTGAGGGAGTAGGCCAAGAAAGGTAATTAGTTTAATTAAGGAATTGTAGAGGTAGGGGTGGGGCTGTTAAGTCGAGGAGGTAGGAGATGGGCTGAAAATGAGAGGGGGAGTGGTTACAGAAGTATATGGCTAGGACCACTGGTGGTGGGTGGGAATTGGGGGTAGGATAGAGGAGCAGAGTGAGCCCGCAGGGCGAACAGAGCGGGGCAGACCCAAAGGAGGGTAATAGCAGGGAGAAAATCAATCAGTATAGTAGAAGGTAAGACCAAGGGAAGGTAAGTAAAAAGGCAGTGGTTGTGAGTGTAAGGAAAGGAAAAATTGAGAGGCAAAAGGGAGAGTAAGGGCTAGTACAGGACTAGAGATGAAGAAGAAGAGGGCTAGATACTAGGGTTAAAAGACTATATATGGTAAGTGGAAAGTAGTGCAGTAAGAGTAAATAGTTTATAGTAAGTGGAAAGTAGAGAAGTGAAATTGGAAGTGGGTGAAGACAGCCATCTAGTGGTCAAAACCTGTAATTACACTGAGTGCAGACCACAGTAGATGGTTGGAAGAAGAAAAAAAGAAAAAGTAATTTAGAAGGGAAAAGCTTAAGGGAGTTAGAAATACTGGAAAGCTGGGATGACTTAGGGAAAAAGGAAACTGAGTACAAGAAAAGCAAGCAGAGGGGGGTATGGCTGCTGGCTGGTATGGCAGTTTAAATTGGACACCTAGCAAGTAACACAACACTAACATATACATGTAGAAGAAGATATAATATTATTTGACATACAATCTTAGTTTAACTTGGATTTCAATCCAGGGGGGTACTTTGGTTACCCAGGTGAGGAGATACACAAGCAGGGTTAGGTACGTGAATAAAGTTGGTCTTTGGAGTCCAGCAGGGCACAGCCGGAGGTAGAAAAATAGGTAAAAGAAGTATGCACAAAATAAGAAGTTATGTACCTACCATAACGTTCCATGTTAGTTGTCTTCTCTCGCCTTCTTTCTTGCTTGATGGGTTCGGAGCCGATCCTCGGCTCCGACTCGGCACTTGCTTTAGCTCGAGAACTCCTTTTACCAGCTCGAGGCAGCCCCATATCCCATGATGCAAGGCGGTAAGTACCCAGATCTTGTTTGTTGACAAAGGGCAATAACACCAAGCAAAAAATACTTCCCAAAGGAAGAAGAAACTTACAGATGGAAAAAGGACCAGGTCTGAATGGTCCTTAGTATAATAGTTTCTTATACAAGGTCTGTCCAGGCCAGGGGGAAGGAGGGAGGGTCGCAAGAAAGAAGGCGAGAGAAGACAACTAACATGGAACGTTATGGTAGGTACATAACTTCTTAATGTTAAGTTGTCAATCTCTTCATTCTTGCTTGATGGGACAGCGTCCTAGCACCTCTATCCTGGGTGGCTCAATGGAACAAACTCTTGAGGACTGTAGAGCCAAAACTGGCTCTGTCCCTGGAGGCCAAGTCCAATTTGTAATGGGAAACAAAAGTGTGAGGAGTGGCCCAAGTGGCCGCCACACAAAAAGTGTCCAAAGGAAGTCTAGCTTGAAAAGCTGTAGAAGTAGCTAAACTCCTAGTTGAATGTGCTTTAGGTTTTGAGCACAGCTGTTTTCCCCTGAGTGTATAAATTTCAGTGATGACCGAAGAAAGCCATCTGGACAAAGTCACTTTAGAAACAGGAAGGCCTTTTTTATTATCCGCATAGGAAACAAAAAGTTGATCAGATTTTCTAATTTTTTTTGTTCTATCCAAATAATATCTAAGTTGACGGTGGACGTCAAGATAATGTAGCTTTTGTTCAGCTCTGTCTGAATAGTTAGGAAAAAATACAGGGAGATCAATGGATTGATTCAGATTGTTCTTTGAAGCGACTTTAGGTAAAAAGGATGGATTAGTTCTCAAAGATACTCTGTCTTTGTGAAAAATCAAATAGGGGGGTCGAACCGAAAGAGCATGAAGTTCAGACACCCTCCTGGCAGATGTAATAGCCACTAGGAATAAAGTTTTCCAAGAAAGATATTTCAGGGAACAAGAAACAGCTGGCTCGAAGGGGAAGAATCAAGGATGTCAGCACTAAATTTAGATCCCACTGAGGAGGAGGATTCCTGATTGGAGGCTTTAGTAGGAAAATTCCTTTCAAGAAGGCCCTGCAGAGCCTATGGGACATAATATTATGATCTGCTATCCCGACATGAAAATTAGAAATAGCAGCCAATTGAACTCTGACTGTGGAAGAAGAGGAGCCTGCATGAAAAATCTCTGCTAAGAAGTCCAGAACTGCCTGAACAGGGGCAGTAAAAGGATCAATATTTTGGGCCTTAGCCCAATAAGAGAAACGTTTCCATTTGCTTGTGTAAATCTTCCTGGTAGAGGATTTTAGTGAAGCTACTATGATGTCTCTAACTGGGTTAGAGATCAAAGGAAGCCTGGCTAAGGAAGGAAGTGGAGCAACCATGCTGTGAGGTTGAGAGAAGGGATTGACCGGTGCAGCTGACCGGATTGGTGAATCAGTAGATCTGGCACTGGGTCCAGATGCCACGGCTGCACCAAAAGGTGATGATGGAGGAATGGGAACCAAACTTGTCGAGGCCAGTAAGGGGCAATGAGAATCAGTTTGGCTCTCAAAACGGTAGCTTTCTGGATCACCTGAGGGATCAGAGGAAATGGAGGGAAGGCATAAAGAAGTCCCTGGGGCCAATCCTGGGTCAGAGCGTCTCTGGGGGGATGGCCTGATAGAGGGAAGAGGCTGAAGAAGTCTGGACATTTGCTGTTTTGGGGAGTAGCAAAGAGATCGCAACATGGACGACGCCATTCCAGAAAAATCTCTTCCGCTATAGATTGCTTGAGAGACCACTCGTGAGGCATGAGGATAGCTCTGCTCAATCTGTCCGCTATAATGTTGGTTTTCCCAGGGATATGCGTTGCTACCAGAAACCGATGAGAGGAGATCGCCCATTGCCAAAGTCTGAGCTTCTCGACACAAGGGGTAGGACTTGGTTCCGCCCTGTTTGTTGATATACCAAACTACAGACATGTTGTCTGTGTGGACTGCAATTGTCCCTACGGGAAGAAAGTCGTTGAGGGCTTGCAACGTTAAAAGCACTGCTCTCATCTCCAGGACATTTATGTGCAGATGGTACTCCATCGGTTGCCTCGTCCCATGAACCATCCAGCCCTGATAATGACCCCCCCACCCGATCAGGGAGGCATCCGTGGTGACAGTAGCTATCGGGGACGGGGGTACAAAGCACCTGCCTTGGTGAACCTGAGACGATGTGATCCACCAAGCAAGATGCTGTTTGCATGTCTGTGTCACCAGAATCTGGTGACGCATTGGGAGTTGCTGGTATGACCACTGTGTGAACACATCCACTGAAGGAGGCGCATGTAGAATCGAGCCAGGGGAAGAAGAGTAATGGCCGCAGCCATGAGACCTAATACCTTTAGAACCATTCTGGCCTGTACTTTCTTGCTGGCCAGAATGATCCTGACATGAGTCTGAATGTCTGAAACTCTTTGTTCTGTAAGGGTAGCTGACATCGAACAGTGTCTAAGTTTGCCTATGAAGGTAATAGACTGGCAGGGTGATAAGGATGACTTTTCGAAGTTGATTGAGATGCCTAAATGAGAACAAAGGTCTATTGTGTAATCCCTGGCTTGTATAAGCTGATGCCTGGTGGTGGCTGACAGGAGCCAGTCGTCGAGATACGGAAACACCTGGAATCCTTGACGTCTCAGGTGAGCCGTGACCACTGCCATGCATTTGGTGAACACTCTGGGGGCTGTAGTGAGACCAAAGGGCAGGGCTCTGAACTGGAAGTGACTGGACCCCAGCCGCAAGCGGAGAAATCTCCTGGGCGTCTGTGAATTTTGATGTGATAGTACGCGTCCTGAAGATCTATTGAGCACATCCAGTTGTCCTTCTGTAAGAAGGGCAGAATTGACTGAAGAGTGACCATTCGGAATCTTGTCTTCCTGACAGACTTGTTGAGTCTGCTGAGAGTCAATATTGGTCTCCAGTCCCCCGTCTTTTGGGGACCAAAAGAACCTTGAGTAGATTCCGGGCTCTGAATGGTCTATTGTAACTGGCTGAATGGCTCTTTTTTGCAGTAGTTTTGCGATTTCTAACTCTGCAATGTCCCTTAGACCGGGTGGTACATCTGGAAGGGAACTTGAGGGAAGGGACTTTCCTCGAAAGGAATTATGTAACCCTTGGATATGATCGACTGTACCCATCTGTCTTGAGTGAGGGAATGCCAGGCTTCTGGGTACAGTGATAATCTTCCCCGACTGCCTCCAAGGAGGGACAGCCGGGCAACACCTCAGGGATGCTGAAAGGGCTTATCAGAGAGAGGCTCCCTGTTTCCCTGGTTCTTGGACCCCTCTGCCTCTAGAGCGGCGTCTGTTGTTGTTACCCCTCTGCCTCTAGGGGTAAACTGACCACGTGAATCGGCGTGACTCCTTGGGATTCTGGAACCACATCTTCCCACCCTTCTGTCCTTTGGGATAAGGCCTAGAAGGGGTGGAAAACGGACTCCAACAGCAGAAAGAGTCTTGCCGTCCTGCTCACACCTGGTCAAGGTTTCCTTCACCTGAGGGCCAAACAAAGCTGACCCATCAAAGGGAGAATTTGTGAAGGACGCCTTAAAGGGATCCGCAAAATCACATAGCCGCATCCAGGCTTGGCGTCTAAGAGCCACACCTGTGCCTGCGGCTCTACTCGCTCCATCCGCAGCATAAGATATTAGCCGCATGGAGGAGTTAGCAATGGAATTGAGGGTTCCTAGCTGCGAAGCAATCTCTTCTTGAGCCCCTGCAGCTGTAGGATCCTGAACTACTTCTCCCAGATCCTTCAGAATATCTCTTTGGAGTCTGGTGAAGTGACATAGGTAATTCAGCGAACGCATAGCAAAGGTCGCTGAGGAAAACATCCGCTTACCGTACCTATCCATGGTCCTAGAGTCCTTATTAGGAGGATGGACGGGCACGGAAGGATCTGCAAGTTCCTTTTTGGTGGCCGCAGCCACCACCATGGCATCAGCGGGGACACCCTTGGTAAGGAATTGTTTGTTACTAGGGGCAGTGATAAATTTAGAAGGCCTCCTAGGGACTGGCTCTACAGAGTCAGGAGCTGCCCACGCCTTTCGTGCAATAACCTGCATAAGGGGTTCGAAAGGCGGAGACACCCAGGAGGTGGAGGGCCGAGACCCAAACGCCTCTAGGTATACTGACTCATCCTCAGAGGGATTGTTGGTGGGCCAGTTTCCCCTCTGTTTCAGAAGTTCTAGGATGTCTGAGAAGGAGACATCCTCAGAGGGGATCTAGGGGATCCCTCTGACTCATCAAAGTCAGTATCAGTGACAGACTCGGGAGTCTACATGCTTCCTCTTACAAGTCCTCTTCCTAGGAGGATCTCCTGAAACATCAGGAGAATCCTCGGAAGAGGGGAAATTCCCAATGGGGAAACCTGAGGCGGAGGATCTCTGGGTCCTGTAGCAAGAGAAGTGGCAGAGATGTCAACAGGTACTATAGAGGGAGGAGCTACGGGAACAGACTGCTGACTGATACCAGTGGCCAGTACACTCTTCATCACCTCGAATGCTCCCTCCCAGGCAGGTCCGAGAGAACCCGCTCCAAGAGCTAGGAACTCCAGGGACCACCGAAGGGAAGTCTCCGAGGCAGATGTCGGAGCCGAGCTCACCAAGGCCGAGGCTCCAAGGGAAGAGCGGGCTCGGACAAGGGTCCGATGCCACTCACCCCTCGGAGGAGACCATGGAAGCCCGACCACGAATCCCTCTAAGGAAGAGGAGATAAGAGTAGAGGCTGAAGGAACAGAAGGGGGTATCCGTCCTCCAGCCGTAGCAGTAACCATGCCCGAAGACTCCAACTCCAAGCTCTGGGGTAGAGTTGAAGGAGGAACTGTAACGGGGTGTGGACCAACAGTCGTCTGCTGAGACGGACTGTGTAACATTTGGGCCAGTACCTGTGACTTGAGTAATCTACTGACCACTCTCTAGGTCATGATCTGACAACCTGGATGACCTTGAAGATCGGCTCCGATGGCTCCGTTCCCCTAGAAGAGGTGAAGCCGGAGCCGAAAGTATCGGCTCCAAGGAAGGAGACCTCGCCCTCTTCCTGGAATGAGCCATCGGAGCCGATACTATAGATCCTGTCGGCGCCGACTTCTCGGAGCCGACAGAACGCCTCGATGTATCGGCTCCAGCCGGAGCCGATACAGCCACCAAAGTAACGGTGTCGGAGCCGATCGGAGCCGACACCGATGCCTGTGCCACATGGGTGTCGGAACCGATCAGAGCCGACATCGAAGTGGACAATACAGATTCGGCACCGATAGCCATCGGTGCCGAAAGCTGTCAAGCCAGAATCGGCTCCAGCGGAGCCGATCTCGACTCAATGCAGTCGGGCCGAGGCCGCAGGCTTAGATACAGAAGCCTGGGCCTTGGCAGGTTTTGTTGATTTTGGTGGAGCCGACTTAGCAGGAGAGCCCTCCGGCTTAAGAAGGCCCCTAAGAATCAACTTATTACGTCTCTCCTGCAGGACTCTCTGGCTGAAGGAGTGACAAATAGCACAGGAGTCCTGCAGGTGAAGAGGGCCCAGACAATACAGGCAAGAAGTGTGACCGTCTGTCAGAGACATCTTCTGACAGCACGAGTCACACTTCTTAAAACCTGAGACCCTCTCCTTTGACATGGTGCCGAAAAACACAACACACAGACACACCAGTCAAAATTAAATTAAACAAAATACCAAGAGGTATTCTATAAAAAACCAACACACACCCTAACAGGGGGGGGGATGGGATAGGGAAAATTGACTAACAAAAAATTAAAAGAGACAGGGAATTTCTGTCAGAAAGGGTAGAAAAATAAACTTAAACTATCAATAAATTAGTTTTAGACTAAAAAGGGGCTTGAAAAATCACAAATGTGAAAAACTTACCAGGAGCTGGTAAAAAGAAGACCTCCTAAGCGAAGCGGCAAACGAGATCTGGGTACTTACCGCCTTGCATCATGGGATATGGGGCTGCCTCGAGCTGGTAAAAGGAGTTCTCGAGCTAAAGCAAGTGCCGAGTCAGAGCCGAGGATCGGCTCCGAACCCATCAAGCAAGAATGAAGGCGAGATTGACAACTTAACATTCTTAGTTTAACTTGGCTTTCAATCCAGGGGGGTACTTTGGTTACCCAGGTGAGGAGATACACAAGCAGGGTTAAGTAGAAATATATGACCAGTTGTAACAAAAAGGCACAAAATATAATCCGAGTAGAATAAAATATAATCTTTATTATTGCACAATGACAAAGAAAAGCAGAAAAGAGGATTTATTGATTGGAATAAAAGAGTGAAAGAAAGAGGGGGTCATAATTTAGAAAAGGGTACAAGAATAAAGACAGTATCCAATGAAGGACAAGAAGAGAAGATTTATAGTGGAGAGAGACTGCTGGGTAGGGTATAAAGATTGCACTGGTTGGACTACATGTACATTCCACTGAAACAGTTGAGACAGCATAAAAAAAGAATATGATGGGGAGAAGTTATTAGCCTTTTACCAAGCAAGTATGGTAGCAGAAGGAACCTGAAACATTAAAAGAAATACAGACAACATCTCTGGAAGGCTAAGATACCACAGAAAAACAGGTGATGGCATATATTTAAAGAAATGTATTCATACATTTAGGTTTACTAATGTAATGAAAATAAAACAAGTAGAATATACATTTTTTTTTAAAATGTGGCTCCTGGGCAACAATAGATAGGTGCTAGACATTAAAATAATACAGTAATATTGTCTGAACCATAAAACCGCAACCTGTTATATAGTGTCAGACCAAGGACCTAGACAAGTGTAAGCACGTAAAAGTACACTATGATAAACATTGGCTTTTTCCAGTATCACTTCTGAAGAGGAAGACGTTTAGTGATGGGGTTGATCAAACTAACTGAAATGGTATTAGATTTGAACCTAAGCATTAAAAACCTTGCAAGAAACTAGGACATTTGTAAACTGCACATTAGAAATGATGTCACAATGATACCAAATGAAATATGTATAACAATAATCACAGTAGGTATCTAAAGGGCCAAAAAAGTAAAAGACTTACAGAAGCAGACAGAATAGGTGGAGAACAGCAGGTTGAAAAGCAAGTGAAAGAAGCTAGAATGTCTACACAAGTGTATTAAGGGAACACAAATGAACATAGAGCAATAATTTTAAAACTATTTTTGTCAATAACCCTAGAGTAACCAAATTGTTGGCTCGGCATTTGAAGCTACTGCTATCACTAAAGTCTGACAAACCATTAAAGATAATACATCTTCCCGCATGGTTACTTCATCATGCATTGTGACTGCTCAATCATGTAGAGGTGCAGGTGTACACTACCATCTTAACTATCACACCAGACCTGAACAAGTTACTCACTTTTTCTACTGAAGAAATCTTAGTCTTTTAAAACTTGACCACAATAAAGCTCTATACCAAGTTTCTCTAATAAATTCCCAAACAGTAATGACTCATTAAAAGAAACACTTTCCTGGCTCCGAACTAACATCACTCAAACCCCACACTCTGGATGATTTTAGCAACAAATGGGTGGATATCAACTAACTGAAGGTAGTTTTAGCGAATGCAAAAAAATGGCATACTGTTCACTCACACTACTTTTGCTGATAGTGGAGTTTGCTTTTTCCCACTGTTGTGGAACCTCAGAGTTGGTATACAAGTTTAGGGGTGAGAGAGTGCCCCCCCCAAATAGGGGTGATGGAGGTTTTGCCCCCTAAAAATGTATTTGAATATTCACTGAAGGTAGTTTCTGTTAATGGTTTTCAATTTGCTTGCATTCACTGAAACTAGCTTTGAGTTGCCATAAATCCAACTGGACTACTACTACCACTAAGTCATTTCATACTGCAATTAACTTATTTAGCTTCCCACAAGTACCATTGAATCACCTGCTAGATTCCATAAAATTGCCAATAAATACACACATCACTCTCAATTGAATTTTAACCAACACTCCAGACAAAATCACAGAATCAGGTTCACTCCCAGGCACATCATCACCCCAACATTTGCTATCTGCCAGCAAAACTGTATACTAAGTTAGAAATGTAAAGAACATTGACTGTGACTCCTTCATACCTTCACTATCACAATGTGAGTGGTCATCACACAAACATTTGCCACCAGACCAAACAGTCGACACATTTAATCTTCCTTTCTTTCCATTCTTAAATCATTTGCTCCAGTTAAAAAGATAAGGATCAAATCTAACCTTGTTTCGTGGCTAAAATCAGAAACAAAACAAGTAATGGGCAAAGTGAAAGCCAGGAAAATATGTTGCACACGCATATAAACCAATTCACATCCTAATCTTACCAACAATCCACAGTCTCTAAAAATATCTTACCTTAGCTGTCAAAAGAGACTATTATTCTTCTCTCCGTCTCCCAAAACTCCAATCCTAGGTCCATTTAGTCCTCCGTTAACCTCTTAAAACCAAGAAAATTCTCATCACAATCCCTTTTCCAATATATCCAATCATGATACAGCAGCTACATTTTGTGCCCATTTCTTGCACACAGTTGCTGTCCTAACATAACAATAATCATTACAGCCTCTTCCTTTACCTATTTTAGCAAATATGTTGTCTTTCATTCTACTGCCAGTACCAACCAAATTAACTCAAACTCCTTAGTAAACACAAGCCTAGTACAGTGGCTGCAGACAATCTTCTAGCCAAACACCTAAGGCTTGCTGCTAAATCTCTCTCTCATACCATTTCTATGCTAATCAACTGTTCCATATCTAAAGTCATTGTCCCTATTATGTAAAAATATTTTATACTTCCCATACATAAATATGTCACCTCTGCAGAAATGTCAGATTTCTGTCTTACTGCTATACTTTCATCTCCTTGAAAGGTGCATTTATAATACGATTTGTCACTATGTCCTGGTCAACAATCTTCACACCAACACAACATGACTTTTGTTCAAACCATCAGCTCACCAACACGATTTTTGCTCAAACCATCAGCACAACCACTACTTTGTTATCCTTTTTCAGTACAATTTTCCAAGAAAGAAATGAATACAAACTCATCTCATCCATCTTTCCAAAACATTTGATACGTCTCTCATCCAAGATTACTTCAAATTCTTTCCTCCCTAGGTTTCTCTTCTCTTATCATTAACTGGTTTACTACAAACTCATTAACTGAGAGCAAGCAGTCAAATGGCACTCAGCTTTCTCTGCCTATTTGCTAGTATCTACTACTGGTATTCACAAGGATCCATATAATCTGCTCTTCATTCTCCTTCACCTTGATACAAACCATCATTCTCCTCCAATGAATCTTGGCTAGCCCACTATCCAATTGCTCCAGAATCCTAATTCAGCTTGAGTCATGCTCTTTAATCCTATGACCTATTCAGATAAAAAGTAAGATTTTACAATCTTCTCTCAAAACATTCAACTGAAAATAGTCTACCAAAACCAGACTATTAGGTATCAACCTAGATGAGCAACTCAAATTGTATCTTCATATTCAAAATATAGTAAAAACAACTTAGCGCAAACTAGGTCTTTACAGATCTAGGTTTTGCAGTGAATACTCTTGTGAAAACACTGCTACTTCCTATCTCCTATTAAGCCTATCCTTACAAATATTATGAAATCACTGATATGAAACTTAGAACAATGCTACAACAAAATTGCTATACTTACTACTAAGATGACCAATTTAATGCATCACTATTTAGTCCTCAAAAAACTATACCAGCTTGAATTCTCAAACTACCTCAATTTCTCACAGTAAAAACATGCCCATAACATATTCTTTCCACACAAATGTTTCCCCTCCTTACTTCTCTTCTGCAATGGTAATTCTTGAGGTTAAAAATCAAACACCACTTCTGGTGACGCCTTAAAGTCAATTTATGTATCAAATGTCGAACTCTCTCCCATAACAATTAAAGGAAACATCCTCAAATTTCTGCAAAGATAAGCTAAATGATTTTCTTGTCTCTGCTCTTGTGCATGTGCTCCAAGAGAAACTCACTACTCTATAATTCATGGTTCTACTATTTCTCTACACACTATTTCTTTAACTCTGTTTCCTCTAATTCTGCCTCCCAATAAATCTGCTTATTGTCACTAAGAGACCTTTTAATACTCCCTTCTTGCCTTTTCTCAATCCCTCACTACTCTATTTTTTCTGCAGAACAGTCTCCAAAATTCCTTCTTTTTTCAGCTTCTCTCTCCTCCTCTCACATTTTTCTTAACTATTTTGTTTCTGCTCCTGTTATGTCTCTCTTTCCCCTAGAATATTATGTTTACTTGTATTTTGTGTGTTTTACTTACTACTGACTGTTGTAACATTTTATCATTGGATATTTGTCAATCTATCGGCAGAATTTTTATCGAATCCTGAACAATCTTGACAAAAGGTGGGAAACAACTTTCGCCAAAACTTGTATTTTTTTTCTGCATACGCAAGACCCCCCCCCCCCCACCCCGCACCTACTGAACTGACATGTACCTACTCTGAGGTCAAACAACAGTGGAGAAAAAAAAACTCCACTGTTGACAAATGTTGCTTTGCTCCTTTTGTTTTACACATTCAGCATTCAATAAAAGTGCTGTTGATCAAAGGACAGGCACCCCAGTATTTTTACTCTGGTTTTAACTTTGGAGTTCTTCTCTCTCGGCCTCTGCTAAAAAAGGATCTTAAATGGCTGAGATGGACCATCCTGATAAACACAATCAATAGAATGTTAGTGGAAGGGGTTCAGTCTAACCACTAAAGAGAGTGACATTTTAGAATCAAACCAGCAAACATATACAGTGCTCTTTAATGAACATCAGTAGTGGGATAAACACTGGGGATAACCTTCAAAGGAATGTACATCATAAACTCAAGTGCTTTTTAAGAGTTGGCATTACTCTCAAAGCATTACCACTTACACATCATACATAAAGAATAGTTGTGTAAAATCTTACCATAACCATAGATGCCCTTCTCTTCCATGTTGCAGTATTTCAAACTTTTGGGTTTTCCTCTCTTGCTACTCGAACATCCAGCCAGTATACAAAAGCTTGTAGTCATTGCTTGGTACGTAGGACATCTGATGTTGGCCTAGGGAGCGTGGGCCATAAAACTGACATCTGCACGTACCTTTCCTCAGAACTGAACACCCCAGTTGGACCTCAGTCCCAGGATAGCTGTACAGGCTCTGCGCCATCCAAGAAGAGACAATTCAGACAGAGAAAAGAGGGGGGGTAAGGTGAGAGGGAATGAATACTGCAGCATGGAAGAGAAGGACATCTATGGTTAAGGTAAAATTTTTCACAACTATTCTATGTCCTTCTATTGTCATGTTGCAGTATTCCAAACTCTTGGATGAGTGCCAAAGCTCACTGGGAAGAAGAGGGTGATGGTATGGTGCTACTCTCCACAAAGCCATGCAGGACCGCCCTAGCAAACCCCACTCTGGATCTGGAGACATGATCCAGCCTGTAGTGCTTAGTGAAGGTATGGACAGATGACCAAGCAGCTGCCTCTAGGATGGAAGCAGTGCCCAATCCTTTGAATTCTCGTAGAGTGGGCTTTAATTTTGGATTTGAGCGGTTTCCCATGGAATGTGTAGCAAAAGGATATAGCTTTGGAGATCCAAACAGAAATGGTCTGCTTTGTCACCGCCTTTCCCAAGGATCTGTGGTGGAAGGAGACAAATAATTGGTCTGACTTCCTATTGGCCTTAGTCTCGTCAAGGTAAAATCTAAGCTGTATGTGAGCATCAACGGAATGCAAGACGCTCTCACTGTCATTTTGGGGATGAGGGGAAAAAGGTGGGCAGGAAAATACACTGATTTAAGGATAGCTCACTGACCACCTTGGGCATAAAGGAGGGGTTTGTACTCGGGGTCACACTAACCTTATGGATGATGGGTACAATGTTTCAGAGATGCCTTGGAAACTGGTTCAAAGGGGGCAACAGTGAGTTTCTCTAGAACGTAATTCAGATCACATGGAGGATGGACCTGCCTCCTGGGGTGTCTGAGGTGTAGCACTCCCATAAAAAATAACTTTGAAGGAAGATGGGAGGCTAGAGGAGAACTGAGAGGCAGACAGGCTTAAATAGCAGCAAGGTGTGCTTTGACAGAGGAATACACCAACCTTGCTTGCATAACGTCACACAGATAGGACAGCACTAAGGGGACCTCACTTTGCAAAGGGTCTAGCTGTCTTTGTTGACACCACATGGAGAGCTTCTTCCACTTAGACAAATAAGATCTCGTAGTATTAGATTTCCTGGTCTCCTGCAGGACTGCTAGCACATAATCAGTGTAAAGGTGCCTAGAAGGGATCAGAATTTTATCGCCCACAGGGTTAGATTCAGAGATTCAAGGTGGGGATGGATCTGGGATCCCTTTTCTTGTGTCAGAAGGTCCACTTTGTGAGGTAAATTGTGGTGATTGCCCCTGGCGAAATGCAGGAGAAGGAACCAATGCTGTCTTGTCCAAAAGGGTGTCACTAGCACGATTTATGGTTTGTCCTGCTGGATCTTCAGCAGGACTTTTTGAACTAATGGTTAGGGGGGAATTCACACAGAAACATCCCCTTCCATGAGATGAGAAGGCATCCATTGTCTTTGCTAAGGGACTGGGTAACCTAGTACAAAACAGTGGTAGTTGTCTGTTCAGGGGCAAGGCAAACAGATCTATTTGAGGTATACCCAGAAACACATCACTGTGACACATCCATTTGTGGGATTGTGAGACATGGACCTGCTCAAGGTGCCTGCCTGAATATTCTGAGATGAAGGGATATAAACTTCCTGCAGGAAGATTCCATGTTGTGCTGCCAGGTCCCAGACCTGGAGAGCAAGTCTACAAAGCAAACCGGATTTGGTTTCTCCCTGTTTGTTCACATACCAAAGAACTGTAGTATTGTCTGTGAACAACTTCAGGAGCACTTGTTTTAGGGCATGAAAAAAAGGTTATCAAGCAAATATGATTGTTCTCATTTCCCTGATGTTGATGTGTTCCCACTTGAAGGTGAAGGAAGCCCAGATCTAAGGCATCTGTGTACATCTCCTGTAAATTGGGAAGGGGTTTCAGATGAAGTCTTGGGTTGAGCATAACCTGGTTTAACCACCACAGTATCTCC
This sequence comes from Protopterus annectens, assembly GCF_019279795.1. Classification (NCBI taxonomy): domain Eukaryota; kingdom Metazoa; phylum Chordata; order Ceratodontiformes; family Protopteridae; genus Protopterus; species Protopterus annectens. The sequence continues at coordinate 168,374,030 of NC_056746.1, read as the reverse complement.
TTCCTCAGACAAGGGAGGAAAGGGATGACAAAGTCCAATGGGTGCGAGTGCTGGGTCCATATGGACTAGAGGTACCATTGCAATTCTCTCATGTGGAGTCTTGCCAGAGGTAGCACGAGAATAGTGGAGGCCATGTAACCAAGTAGCCTGAGGTACTGTCTGGCTGTCAAAGCAGTGGCTTTGAGGATGGTGGCCAGGTATTGAGTCAGGGTTTCCACTTTCTGGGATGGGAGGAATGCCCTCATAATATCTGTCCTTATTCTGCACCACAGGAAAACCTGGTCCTGGGAAGGACTCAGGTTGGACCTGGGAAAGTTTATATTGAATCCTTGAGCCTGCAGGAGGGAGATGAATTTGTCGAGTTGGCTCTGCAGGGATCTGGAACATTCTGCCTGAATCAGAAGGTTGTCCATGTATGGAAAAATATGGATGCCTTGGACTTTGCAGTATGCCACCAGAGAAGCCAGTCATTTGGTGAAGACCATTGGAGCAGTACAGTCTACAAAGGGCAAGGCCGAAAACTGAAAATGTGAGGAACCTGCAGCAAACTGCAGAAAAAAGAAGTTATGTTCTTACCATAACGTTCCATGTGGAGTGTTCATCTCGCCTTTGTTCTTACACACGGGTTCAGAGCCGATCCTCGGCTCCGAGTCGGCCGCATAGCAAAGCTCTGCATCTAAGAGAAGCTCGAGACCAGGCTATATCCCACAATCCACCCTGCCATTACTCAGATCTAGTTTGCAAGCAAACCAGAATAACAATAACCCTGAGGTGCTAAAGCTACATACTGCCACAAAAGAAAAAATTTAGAGGCACCATCTCACTGACAAACCAACTAAGGATAACAAAACATACCCGGAAGAGGTAAAGATATGTGGACCAGACTCTAGTCCTACTCGTTCTTCCAAACACGTGAGGGAGGGAAGGGGGGGGAATGTAAGAACAAAGGCGAGATGAACATTCCACATGGAACGTTATGGTAAGAACATAACTTCTTTATGTGAGAGTGTTCAATCTCGCCGTTTGTTCTTACACACGGGTAGCGTCCCTAGCTCCGTCACCCTGAGTGACTCATGAAAGAACGTTCCTGAGCACAGTGGAACCAAAGGATGTCCTGTCTTTGGAGGCTTTGTCAACCCTAAAATGAGCGATGAAAGTATGTGGTTTAGACCACGTGGCTGCTGCACAAATCGTGTCCAAAGGCAGGCGAGCTGCATGAGCCAAGGAAGTGGAGACAAACCTAGTAGAATGGCCTTTTGGTTTGGTGGGTAAGGCCTGATTTGACTTGGAATACACAAAGGCTATACAATCAGTAAGCCATTTAGAAAGCGTACGTTTTGTAACTGCCATGCCCTTTATATTGTCTGCAAATGCAACAAAAAGTTGATCTGTTTTTCTGTAGCCTTTAGTCCTGTCTAAATAAAATCTGAGTTGTCTGTGGACATCTAACTTGTGCAACATATATTCCAACTTGCTGGTATGGTTCTTGAAGAAAGTGGGGAGTTCAATGGACTGATTAATATTTATGACAGAACATACCTTAGGAAGGAAGGACGGATTTGTTCGTAAAGAAACTCTATCTGGGTGAAAAATTAAGTAAGGCGGTTTAATTGACAGTGCTTGCAGCTCTGACACTCTCTGAGCTGAAGTAACCGCTACAAGAAAAAGAGTCTTCCACGACAGAAACTTCAGGGGGCAAGAAGAGGCTGGTTCGAAAGGTGGTAACATTAGTTGTGACAACAACAAATTTAAATTCCATGGGAATAAGGGGTCTCTGACAGGAGGTCGAAGATGGAAGGAACCTTTCATAAAAGCTTTACAAAGCCTGTGGGACATAATAGAAGAACCGTCCTCACCAACATGGAAGTTGGATATGGCAGCCAACTGCACTCTTAATGTGGAAGTAGAGGCCCCTTCATGGAAAAGGATGGAAAGAAATTCTAGAACTTTATGTAAAGGAGCAACCAGGGGGTCCAAGTGTTGACTAGATGCCCAGTACACAAAGCGTTGCCATTTATTGTTGTAGAGTTTTGTGGTGGAAGCCTTATGAGAGGCAACCAAAATGCTGCACTGCGGAGAAAGTAGATCAGACCTGGCTAGGCGGGAAGTGGAGCAGCCAAGCTGCTAGTTTGAGGATAGAAGAGACGGGTGAGGAACTCCCGAATGTGTCAGTAGATCTGGTACTGAGTCCAGGATCCAAGGTTCCTCTGTTTGATGGGCTCGAAGAAAGGGGAACCATATCTGTCAAGGCCAGAATGGGGCTATGAGTATAATTGTCCTTTCCAGATTCATGGCTTTCTGGAGAAATCTGGGAATCAAGGGGATAGGTGGGAATGCATATAGGAGACCCGGGGACCAATCGTGTATCAGTGCGTCCCTGGGGACATCCCCTGGAGGGGGTAGAAGGGCAAAATAGCTTCTGCATTTGGTATTCATCGGGGAGGCGAATAGATCGCAGCAAGGCTGGCCCCATTTGCGGAAAATTCTTTCCGCCACTTGTAGTTTGAGGGATCACTCGTGAGGTAACAGGATGGCTCTGCTCAACCTGTCCGCAATGACGTTGGATGACCCCGGGATGTGCGTTGCTATCAGAAAGCGACCCCTGGACTCTGCCCATTGCCAAATTCTCATGGCCTCTCTGCATAATGGGTAAGATCTGGTTCCCCCTTGTTTGTTTATGTACCAGACTACAGACATGTTGTCTGTCTGAACTGCTACTGTCCCTAGAGGTAGGAGGGTTTGAAAGTGTTGCAACGCCAAGAACACCGCCCTCATTTCCAGAACATTTATGTGCAGGTTGTACTCGATGTTGGACCATTCCCCTTGGACTGTTCTTCCCTGAAAAAGTCCCCCCCACCCAATCAGGGAAGCGTCCATGGTTATAGTGGCTGTCGGATTTGGTAGAACAAATGGACGACCCATAGTGAGATCCTGGCTGGACACCCACCATGAGAGGTCTCGCTTGCAAGAATCTGTTATCAGGATCTCGTACTTTAGGGGTAACTGTTGGAACGACCACTGCGTGAACAGCAGCCATTGGAGGAGCCTCATGTGCAACCTTCCCATGGGAATCGCAATCAGGGACGCTGCTATGAGTCCCACAACTTTCAACACCAATTTGGCCGGGGCTTTCCTGCATTGCAGCAGAAGAAGAACCTGTTCCTTGAGGGATGAAGCCCTTACTTGAGGGAGTTTTACCAATGTTAAACGCGTATCTAGGTCCACTTCGATAAATGAAATATGCTGTGAGGGCAGTAAGACAGATTTTTTGAAGTTTATGGAAATCCCTAGGTGGGAACAAAGGTTGACTGTATAGTTTCTTGCTTGTATGAGGAGACGCTCGGTGGTGGCGGTGAGGAGCCAGTCGTCCAGATAGGGAAACACCTGGAATCCTAGACATCTCAAGTGAGACGCTACCACTGCCATGCATTTGGTGAATACCCTGGGGGCTGAGGTGAGCCCAAAGGGCAGGGCTCGAAATTGAAAATAACAGACTCCCAGCCGGAAGCGCAGGTGATCTCTGGACGTTCTGGCCATCTTGATGTGGTAGTACGCATCCTTGAGATCTATCGAGCACATCCAGTCGTCCTTCTGTAAAAATGGAAGGACCGATTGAAGCGTGACCATCCGGAACTTTTCCTTCTTCACGAAGGTATTGAGTTTGCTGAGATCCAAAATGGGTCTCCAGTCCCCTGCTTTTTTCGGAACTAAAAAGAACCTTGAGTAAGTTCCGGATCCTTTTTGGTCCGCCGGGACTGGCTGAATGACTCTTTTTTTGAGCAGCTTTGAAATTTCTATTGCTGCTTGGCCTCACAGACGGGGTGGCACATCTGGAGACCTTCTTTGTTGGGGGTGGAGTTGACATAAGGGGTATTTTGTATCCTCTGGTTACAATGCTTTTTACCCAGGAGTCTGAGGTGAGAGTTTGCCAGGCCTGTGGGTATAAAGCCAAGCGACCCCCGACTGCCTCCAGAGCAGGACAGTCGGGCTCCCATTCAGGAGTGCTGGAAAGGCTTACCAGGGATAGTATCCCTGTCACCTTGGTTCTGCGGACCCCCTCTGCCGCCGGGGCAGCGTCTTCCATGTCTGCCCCCCCCTCTGCCTCGGGGGGGGTTCACTCTGTGTGGCCTGGAAAGATCCCAGAGTTCTACGGAACCACATTTTTCCGCCTCGTTGCCCTTTGGGGTACGGTCTGGATGGAACGGAAAAGCGGACTCCGACAGCAGACAGAGTCTTTCCTTCCTGCTCACACCGAGTTAATGTCTTTTTCACTTTGGGCCCAAAAAGAGTGGCACCATCAAAGGGGGCGTTGGCGAAAGAAGACTTGAAGGCTTCCGCAAAAGAGCACAGCCGCATCCAGGATTGTCTTCGTAGAGCAATCGCTGAAGCTGCAGCCCTACTCGACCCTTCAGCCGCATACGAGATGAGCCTCATGGACGAGTTCACTACAGAGGTAAGGGTGTTAAGTTGTGCTGTCACCTTATCTGAAACAGCAGCATCTGTGTTACCCTGGAGGGTATCTCTCAGCTCCTTGATGAGATCCCTCTGTAGTCATGTAAAATGTGTCAAATAGTTTAGCTAACGCATGGAAAAAGTCGCTGAACTAAAAATGTGCTTCCCGTATCTGTCCATAGTCCTAGAATCCTTATTAGGAGGATGAACAGAAGAGGAAGACTCCGACATCTCCTTTTTAGTGGCTGCGGCCACCACCATAGCGTCAACGGGGACTCCTTTTGTGAGATAGATCTTGTCCTGGGGAGCAGTAATAAATTTACTTGGTTTTCGAGGGACCGGTTCCATTGTGTCCGGTGTCTCCCACGCCCTTCGAGCAATTAAATCCATTAACTCAACGAAGGGCGGAGTAACCCAGGAGGTAGAAGTTGAGCACCAAAAGCCTTCAGCAACACCGACTCGTCCTCAGTGGTGGCTAGGGACTGCCAATCACCCCTCTGTTTTAATATCTCCAAGATGTCCGCAAATGAGACATCCTCAGAGGGGGATTTTGGGGACCTCTCTGACTCATCCAAGTCAGTGTCAGAAGTTAGAGATTCCTGTGGGGAGTCTAAGTGCCTCCTCTTGCACAATCTTTTCCTCGGGACCTCATCGGAGGGCTTCCTCATAAGGTCAAAAACCCCTGAACCTCGGGTCGAGGACTCCCCCGGTTCCGAAGAACATGGAAGAATCCGAGACACGGGGCCCATGGGTCTCGACCCCGAGGACGGAGCCGAGCCGATCTGCGCCGAGGCCCCGAGAGGGAGGGTCGGAACTGAAAGGTCGGTACGACTCTCAGTCCCGGAACCAAGGAGAGATCGTTGACTCCGCGACTCACCTATCGGTTCCGATGGAGTCGAGGTAAATGGTGTCAATCGTGCAATGGACGGTTTTGGCACCGAGGGCTCCACTATCATCGGCTCATCCTCTTCCGGCTCCGAAGACTGGATGGGTCTCGAAGGAGGACCTGTTGGAGATAAAGGAAGGCCTTCTAGTTTCGACACCAACTGGGAGGAAACTGCAATCAATTTGGAAAGGGCCGTGTTCTCCATAAGTTTCTGCACGACACGATCCACATCAGTATCAGATAATGGTCTGGAAGATCGGGTCGAAGGGGCCGAAGATGGCACTGACTGAAGAATAGACGGCGGCGGTAGTTCCGACACCGGTTCCAAGACCTGGGGCTCAGTGAGAGACAAACATTCGACGCTCGGCCCCGAAGTCTGTGGAACCGGCGAACGAACTCTAGAAGATGTACTCAGAGCCGATGACATGGGCTCCGACATCTTCGACCCCTTCGAAGACTTAGAAGCCTGGTCAAACTTGTCCAAGGCCTCTTGGAAGGCAGGCTTAAGAAGCCCCCTGTCAATAAGTTTCCTGTGTCTATCTGTCATGACCCTCCCACTGAAGGAATGGCAAATAGAGCAATCCTCTTGCAAGTGGAGAGGGCCAAGACAGTAGACGCAGGAAGTGTGGTTGTCAGTGATGGACATTTTCTGTCCACAGACACCTTTTGAAGCCAGACTTGGCTTTTTCAGACATAACTTAAAGAAAAAGTATTTAAAGTTTAATAGTTTAAGTTTAAAGGAATTTACAGTTAGGTAAGGGTAGGCCCCAAAGGGAAACCTATAAAAGAAACTAACTATACTATACACACAAACACACTATAGTATAGAAATATAAATATTCACAAAAAACTATAGGAGAATAAAAACTTTTGAAAGAAGAAAAAAAGACTATCTTATCTGTCTAACAACTAATCTCTGGTCCGAGCTCTCTGTAGCGATGTGACCTGTTGCAGCGGCAAACTAGATCTGAGTAATGGCAGGGAGGATTGTGGGATATAGCCTGGTCCTGAGCTTCTCTTAGATGCAGAGCTTTGCTATGTGGCCGACTCGGAGCCGAGGATCGGCTCCGAACCCGTGTGTAAGAACAAACGGTGAGATTGAACACTCTCACATTTTCCTTTAGCTGGGCCTTATAGCTATGTGGAGATAGGTGCCCTTTATGTCCAAGATGGCTAGATATCCCTGAGTTATCAGTAAAGGAACAAGGGTTTGAAGAGTAAGCATGCAAAAGGTGGGGACTTGCAAGAAAAGGTTGAGGTGAGAGAGATCCAAGATAGGTCTCCAGGGTCCATCCTTCCTGTGCACCAGGAAAAGTCTCAAATAGAACCCCTTTTCTTTTTCTGCCAGAGGAACAGCTTGCATGGTTCCTTGAGAAAGAAGGTTGCCTACGACAGTCTGGAAAAGGTGGAGTTGGTCTTTGGGTGGCTGGGGGACCCAGGACATAAAATAGTCCTTTTCTATGATGGAGAGGGCCCACCTGTCTGAGGTAATGAATTACCAAAGGGGCAGACAGTGAAAGAGCCTTGGGGACAGGGAATGAAGTCTGGGAGGGGGGAGACAGTGATGGCAGGTAGTCACAGGCTACTTGCCCTATACTAAAAGGGAGTTTTCTGGCCAGGAGTTTGAGCAGACTTAGGAGGGGGTCTGCTGTTTTCCTGCTCCTTTTCTGCCTCTAGCATGGGAAGCTGGAGCACAGTGTTTCCTAATGAAATGCATCTTTGATGGATAGTTCCTGTAAAATTTTGGAATATGGGAGACCAACAGGTGTTTAAGGTCTTGCAACTCCTTCACGTTCTGCTGCAGTGCCATAAATAGCTCAGCCACATTAGATCCAAAAAGGGCAGAGTTATCCAGGGGTGCATCCATTAATTTTGCCCTAATGTCATCAGGTAAAGGCTGAAACTTTAATAAAGAATATCGTCTTAGGACTGAAGCTGAGGCAGCTGATCTTGCAGAAGCTTCTGCAGCATCATAGCTGTCATGAATAGAGTGCCTAGTGACTTGTGATGAGAGATTAATGAGGGTAGTAATTTGAGTGAGTTTGGTGACCTGGGTTAAAAGTGACAAGGCATACTTGGACATGAGAGTCTGATCATTTACTGCCCTAAAGACATTTCAGAGGAATCTCACTTGAAAAATTCCCTCATTTTGGAAATTGTCTCCCCAAAAGTGAGGTTTTCTGTTCGGGAATTGGCCTGTACAGATTCATCCTCTGTAGAAGTATACCCAAGGGGAGGAGGCATCTGGGAGACATAGGAGAGGAAATCTGCAGAAGAGGAGTCTGAGGAATCCTCAGCTTTACGTAGGATGACATCCTCAACCTGAGGCCTTGGAATGACAGGACGAAAGCCGGCCTGTGGAGATCCAGGCAGGACAGACCTCAGGCCCATGAAGGCATTAAACAGGGTCTGTGAAAAAGCCTGCCAATCTGGCTGACTTTCAGGAGAGGGGGAGAGATGTTTGGTCTTGGATTGCTTTTTCAATGAAGGCCTAGGAGGCATAGCCCTGAAGAAGGCCTAGTGTCTGAAGAAGGCCTAGGTTCAGTGGACTGAGAAGCAGAGGAAAGGTCTGTTCTGGGCAGCTGTAGGAACCTGTGGTTCCCCCTCAACATGGCAAAGCAACATCTCTGAACCCTCCTCAAATATACCTTCTGCTCTCGGTTCTGAAGCATCCTGAGGGGTACCCCACTATACCTGCTTCAGCAGACTTTGAGCATTCCTCCAGGTGAACATTAAGCCACATGAGGGATGGAGAAGGGGCAGCAGAAGCAACTTCAGGCCTAGAAACCTTGTCCTACATATTAGGTGATTCCTTGGGCTGACCGGACTCTTCCATCCCTAAAGCTAAGCATTTAAGACGTTGATTTTCTACATATATATTCAAGATGTGCAAGTGGCTGTGTAGGGTTTTAGGCATGAAGACCTGACAGATCGCACAAGAAGATGTTCGTGAGTAGGCCCTAGACAGAAAAGGCAAAGCTCATGGGTGTCCTTATGGGGGATCTGATGACCACACTTGCACTTTAACTTCCTGGATGACATGTAACCCTAACAGGCATGCAGTGACAAAGGAATCAAAAACAGACCCAACGGGGTACTTATCTTTTGGAATGTGAAGACCTGAAATGAAGATGTCAGGAAGTTCGACTGGCAGTAGACAAATTCTGAGGAAAGGTACGTGCAGACGTCACTTTTATGGCCCATGCTTCCTAGGCCAACATGAGACGTCCTACATACTTAGGAGTGACTACAAGTTTTTGTATACTCAGACATTTGATTAGCAAGAGAGGAAAACCCAAGAGTTTGGAAAACTGCAACATGAGAATAGAAGGACATCAATTAAAATATAACCACGTCAGTTGAACTTTGAGAGAAACTAGCCCTGGAGGTTCTATAACTGGGATAATATTCTTTCAGCTTTCAAATAAAATACCTTCCCTCGAAGCTCTTGCTTTTGGGGTATACATGCTATATTGGTGTATGTAGTGGCATGACACAACATACTAAGACAGCATGCCTAGTCTCAGAGCTAACCAGTCAAGCCTGTATTTCTGAGTTGGTAAATTCTCAAAAACCTGTACAAAACAGTCAAGTGTACCCATGTACAAGGACATATATACCTGTCCAACTTTGAAGGAACTCCAACCACTGGATGGAGAAAGCACAGGGGAGGACAGTGAGAACCTCTTTTATAAGGGTCTCCCCCTTACAGATGTTAAGAGCAGATTTCACCTGACACCAGAATCTGGAAGTTCAGCTAACTTTCTCCATTGTTTGTTATATTAGACAAAACTGGAACCTGAAAAGGTGAGACAAATAGTCAAGGAACCTAATTTCAAAACAGCAAAGGAGTCTATGTGATGTATGGTGGACCAAAGAAGTCACACAAGAGTTTGCCTTGAAATGCTTGGTCAGGATGTCATTCCATTTACTAGCCTTCTCAGAAGTACATAAAGCAGAACCCAGATGTAAACAGGCTTCAGAAATGTCACTAAGCTGGAGAGGACCCACAGGTTATATAATTCAGTGTTCCTCAAACATCCTGCCTAGAAACGACTAACACTCATTACTTGAGGGGAAGTACAAAAGCTACAGGCCAGTCCATAATGGATTTCATAAGCCGAAGTGTCTCTCTAAAGAAAATGTCATTTGGGGAACAGATATATGGGAGGGAGAGTTGTTGTGCTCATCAGTCTCAAAGACAATAAAACCTGGGTCCTAACAGTCCTCTTTCCAAAATAAAGGGGATGTCAGGGAGACTTTCTTCCAACCCTATTAGAGAGGAGGGAAGAGTACTGGTGTCATGTAGTAAATGAGCAATGAGCTTGTGACAGGCAAGCAGCAAGGATCAAATGACATGGTCCTAATGCAGGAGATGCTGCATACCAGGAATGGGGCTCATTAGTGGTTTGGACTGCACAGTGTCTACCTCTAGTATTTGTCTATCTTCCCTAAGGGTAATTCTCACACTTATGCAGGACAACTCCCAACAAATGTCAATAAGATCTTATGTCTAGTCATCTAGTCTGACCCTATCAGCGCAACTGACAACTGGAGCATGACGACGAAAAGGAATCATCTCTAAATTAGAAAATTAGTCATGCATGACCCTGGGTAAAGGATTGGAAGCCTAGACATAGTAAGTGCAGTTGTTTAAAATCTTACCATACCAGTAGCTGTCTTTATCTTCATTGTTGTAGTATTCTTCATTAAAATGATCCCCTGCCAAACGTAGCTCAACATCCAGCCAGTGTACCAAAGCTTTAGGTTTTCAAGGACATTGTACATCACACATATGCTCCCCACTCATAGGTAGACACAAGATATACAAAACGATTGAGAGAGAAATTAGAGAAAAGAAAAATACTTCCACAAGAAAAACTGTCAGAAGCTTCAAATAAAAATATGTATTCATTAATACAACAGATTTTTGAAAAACGGTATATAGATCAAGAAACTTTGATCTGTTTGGAAAAAAGCATCTGAGGAAGTGCAAAAATATAAACAATAAAACTTAGAAATTTTTGAAAAGTATAAAAAAAGAAATATGGACATGGGAAAGAGACAGATTTGATATGGTGCAATATTTACACAAAGGAGAAAGCCCAATTAATCAATATAAAGAAGGCAGCCCCAAAGATATTTGAAGGGAAATACAGGCAAAAGCATCCAGATATGGAAGATTTCACAATAAAAAATATCATCACAATGAAGGAATGTAGAAAAGATGATTAGTAAAGTAGAAGTTGAAGTTATGGAGTGCCTGCAAAGTGAAGGATTTGGTGTAGAAGGTCTAACACAGGTTACATCACAGCACGATGGAGTGAGTCTACAAAGTAAGGAGAAGCAGTAAGATCTTGAGACATCTGAAGAAATATGGACACATGAAAGAAAAAGAGATTTAATATGGTGTAATATTTATGCAAAGGAGAAAGCAAAACTAACCAATACAAAAACAGCAGCACCAAACATTTGAAGAGAAATACAGGGAAAGGAATCTGGACATGGAAAACTTACAATACAAAAAATAAGAAGACAGAGGAAAAGTAGAAAAACAAGATTAGTAATGGAGAAGTTAAAGAAACTGAAGAGTACCTGCAAAGTGAAGGATTCAATGTAACAAACCTAATTCAGAAAGTACCACAACAGGCTAGAGCAATGGATATCCATATTAGGGGAAACCAGTGGAATGGGAAGCAATTGGTCAGGTGCCATAGGAAGATATTTTGGAGCCTTCCACAGGAAACCAGTATAAATGTTCACTTGAAGCTGGACAGCAAGAGAAAGAACAGGAATTTGTGGAAACTCTGATGCAGTCAATGTTGAGGAGTGATAGGCCAGTGAGTTCCCATATGACAGAGCAACGGATGGCACAGGATGAAACCGAAGAGAATGTTCCACAGGAAGATGCTATATAACTTTCTATAGAATGCCCGCAGGAAACTGAAAACAAAAAATCTGCCCACAGTTTAGAAGAAAACAAGCTAAGAGAAGAGTTGCTTGATTTAATAGACAAACATATTAAGATCAATGAAAGAAACAGACTGCAGAAGGTCAATAAAACTCAAAAAGTCAGAAGTTTGATAAAACAAATGAGCACAGTAATTAGGACTGTCCATAGAGATCCATGCGATATAACTGAAGTAAACAGGATATAGTAATGTGCAGCTAAATTAATAACTGATAAAATACTACCACAAGAACACAGGATAGTGAGGGAAAGGAAGGGGAGAAATCAAATAGAATCATGGAAGTATAGAACAAAAAGGAAGGGGAGAAATCAAACAGAATCATGGAAGTATAGAACAGAGAAAACTATAAAGCAATTAAGACAAAGTGTCACTGTTAGAAGACTAGAGAAGAGAGAACAGATCAATAGAAATAAGAATGACAGACATGATAAAAGCAATGCGCAGAATTAGAACAGATTGGGATCTATCATACACTATCCCAAATAAACTAAAAATCTAAGTACAGGCGGAAGAACTTAGAAGATACATAGAAAAATATAAAGGAAATGTACAAAATAAACAGATAACTGATGACCCAAAAAAGTTTGAGAGAGAATTGGGAAACAAGTTAAAAGGAATTGAAAGAACATCAAAAAAAGAAGAAATATATACATTTTGGAGAAGTATCTATGAAGATCCTGTGGGACATAACAAAGATACTAAATGGATAAAGGTAAAAGAAAGAATAAAAAGTTAAAAGGTGCAGGATATGAAATGGGATGAAGTAACAGCCAGAGAGATTGAAACAAAGTTAAGAAAAGTCTCTAACTGAAAAACCCCAGGCCCAGATATGCAGTATCTAACTTTTGCACCTTTGCATGAAGATTTAGCCATGAGTAAGAACTATTTATATGTGCACCCCGAGCAGACACCAACCTGGCTAACAGGAAAAACAATGCTCCTATTTAAGAGTGAACCTGCAAGCTACTCTAAAAATTATAGACTAATAACTTGCTTTCTGACAACGTATAAACTATACATGGGAATTGATGCCAACAGAGTTTATAGTCATTAAAAGAAAACTCAATTATGGCAATAGATCAAAAGGTCAATAAAAGAAAGTCAGATGAAACAAAGGATCATTTGTTGTTAAATAAAGTCAAAGTGGAGAACTGTAAAATGGGGGAGAATCTAAGTATGGCATGGACTGACTACAAAAAAAGCATTTGATAGTATTCTACATTCATGGGATAAAAGAGTGCTTAAAAATGTACAAGATACACCCTACACTGATAGACTACATTATAGTAACCATGAAACAAACAGTGGCTGACCACTTTGCAATTAAGCCATGATAAAGGACAAATTATTATCCTAAGGATAAAAATTCAAAGGGGGATATCCCAAGGTGAGAGACTGTCACCGCTGCTATTCTGCCTTGCTCTTAACCCATTAAGCGGTCTACTTAGCAGCTTAAGCCATGGTTGTAATTTGGCTCCTACAAAACAAAAAAGTGTAAAGACTTCTCATTTTCTCTTTATCAATGATTTCAAACTGTATACCTCATCAGATGAGGAACTGAAAGCACAACTGCAAGTTGGCAAAACTTTTTCAGATTATATAAGAATATCATTTGGTCTTGATAAATATGCAAAAGCAACCTTTAAAGCAGGAAAATGACACCACCAGGAAAAAGTACAGTTTTGTACCTACCATAAATGTAGATGTTCGAAGATCCACATTGCTGCAGTCCTTACACTTGGGTAGTCCGCTGTCCTCGGTCGGCCCGAATATCAAAGTATTAGGCTGACGTCGGTCAAGGCGCTTAAGACTGACATCAGGACGTCAAGGTACAAATGCGCATGACCGACGTCATATCCTCAGTCTTTTCTTGCCCCAGATGTCAGAAGACCCTAAACAGAAAGGTCAAAACCAAAAGACAGCAAAAAACAACCAACCACCTTTGTACTAACCATATGTACAATATATACAATATTCACAATATGTACAACCCAAACCACACAACCGCCTCTAACTACAGAGGGGAAGGAGGGAGGGTTAATTGGACTGCAGCAATGTGGATCTTCGAACATCTACATTTATGGTAGGTACAAAACTGTACTATGTTCTTCATCTCACATTGCTGCAGTCCTTACACTTGGGTAGAATCCCAAAGCAGAGGTAAGGGAGGATGGCAAAACTATACAGCAGTAGGAGCTGCCAAAATGCCCTGTAAAATTGCAGTGGCAAAACCAGCCCTCGATTTAGAGTAAAGTGGAAGGTGGTAATGCTTAGAGAAAGTATGCACTGAACTCCAAGTAGCTGCCTCTAAAATATCTTTAGTTGCCACCCCCCTCAAAAAAGCTGTAGAAGTGGCAGTAGCCCTAGTGGAATGGGGCCTAATCCCAGCTGGAATCTCCTTACCATGATGGGAATAACAGAAAGCAATACAAAACCCAATCCACTTAGAAATAGTTTGTTTTGACACAGGCTTGCCCTGAGAACCCAAAGCAAATGAAACAAATAACTGCTGAGACTGTCTGAACCCTTTAGTTCTGCTCAAATAATATCGCAACTGCCTGTGTATATCCAAAGTGTGCAAAATCTTTTCCCCTTTATTTTGGGGATTTGCATAAAAAGTAGGCAAATGAATAGTTTGGTTTAAAGCCACACTAGAAACCACTTTAGGCATAAAGGAAGGATTAGTACGCAAAGACACCCTATCCTTATGGAAAATTAAGAAAGGCTCAACTGCCATAAGGGCCTGTAACGCAGAAACCCTTCTCGCAGAGGTAATGGCCAACAAAAAAGCAGTCTTCCATGATAAATATTTCAACTCAGCAGTAGCTGCAGGCTCAAAAGGTTGTAGAGTGAGTTTCTCCAACACAAAATTGAGATCCCAAGCAGGAGTAGGAGCTCTACGTGGGGGTCTTATATTCTTTGCCCCTCTAAGGAATTGCTTAAACAGAGGATGAGAAAACAATGGTGGGTCACAGTCATAGTGAGCAGAAATTGCTGCAGCATGAACCTTAATAGAAGCGAAGGACAAACCTTTGTCCAGTAACTCAGTAAGATACTGAAGAGCCACACTTAAATTAGGCTTAGAAACATCAAATTCCTTTGCTGTACTCCAAAATAAAAATCTCTTCCATTTATCTGCGTACACTTTCCTTGTACTAGGCCTTCTGGCCTCCAAAATAACATTCAAAACTTGCTGTGGAAGCTGAGACCCTCCAGGGTTTAAAACAGAATATGCCAGGCTGTTAGGTGAAGAGAGTGAAGTTTTACATTGAGTAAATGACTGTTCTCCTGAGACAGCAGGTGTGGAATCGAAGGCAAAGGCCATGGAGGCTCCGTACCAGACTTCTCAGTAATGGGTACCAGTGCTGTCGAGGCCAATCTGGAGCTATTAAAATCATCTTTGGCTTGTCCTGTCTGACCTTCAGGAGTACCTTTGGGAGGAGAGGCAGAGGTGGAAAGGCATACACATGAAGATTGCTCCAATTGAATGAGAGAGCATCCACTTTCCAAGCTGTGGGATGAAACCTTTTGTGCAAAACTTTGGCAGCTGGTAGTTTAGTGGAGAAGCGAACAGATCTATGTCTGGAGTTCCCCATAACACTGTCAATTCCTGAAATACATGAGGATCCAATTTCCACTCGTGGGGATCCATAATTTGTCTGCTCAACACATCTGCTAAGGAGTTCTGTGCTCCGGCAGAAACCTTGCCTGAAGATTTAGCTGTAAACTGAGAGCAGTCTCCCACAAAATCATTGCTTGTCTGCATAGAGGATAAGAATGTGTTCCCCCTTGCTTGTTGATGTACCACATGACAGTTGTGTTGTCTGTTAGAACCAACACCTGCCCAGGAAGAAGTAAATCCTTGAAAGCTATCAATGCAAATTGGACTGCTAACATCTCCTTCAAGTTGATATGTAGATGTTGAAGTCTGGCAGGCCACGTGTCTTGTACCCACTTTCCATTTAGATGAGCTCCCCAAGCTTTGTCTGAGGCATCTGTCGTTAGAATCTGACTCGCCTCTGGCGGGTCACAGAGAGTCCCTTGTTTAGGTGACATTCCTGAGCCCACCACAAAAACTCCTTTTGAATGCAAGGTATTATCTGAATGACAGTGTCCATATCTTGGCAGTGCTGTGTCCATACATTTTTGAGATACCATTGCAGCTTCCTCATATGCAGTTTGGCATTGGGAAGCACCAGAATACAAGATGCCATGAACCCCAAGGCTTGAAGGACTGTCCTTGCAGTCAGCCTGGACTGATGAAACAATTGATGGAAGTAAAGAGAAAGATTCTTTTGTTTGTCCGGGGTCAAAAAGGCCATCTGGGATGCTGTATTCAGTCTCACATCCAGAAAGCACATGTCCTGAGAGGGTACTAGACTGGACTTTATTTCGTTCACAGAATACCCCAGGCATCTTAGCACTGCTATCACATATTGTAAATGATGAAGAAGTTTGTCCTTTCCTTGGGCCAGAATCAGGCAATCGTCCAAATAAGGATAGATCTGTATTCCTCTTAGCCTGAAAAAAGCTATCACTGGAGCCAGAACCTTCGTGAACACTCTGGGCGCAGTAGATAAGCCAAAGGGCAATGCAAAGAACTGATAATGAGAAGTCCCAGCTCGAAAACGCAGATACTTCCTGCAACTTAGCCTGATAGGAACATGAAGGTAAGCCTCCTTGAGATCCAGAGTCACCATCCAGTGATCTTTGCCCAGCAGAGGTAAAAGCTGTTGTAACGTCAACATTTTGAACTTGGGAATGTCCAGATAAGTGTTGAGGATAGATAAATCCAAAATTGGTCTCCACGTGTTCCCCTTCTTTGGTACTAGGAACAGGCGAGAATAAAATCCTAGGCCCACTTCTGGCAGAGGGACCGGTTGTATGGCCCCTATTTGGAGCAGCAGAGAAATTTGTTTGTGAGCCTCTATTCTTTGCTGAGGAGGAACGTCCGGCATGCCTTTGAAAGGAGGCAAGGTATGGAAATAAAACCTGTAACCTTGGTGTATGATATCTAATACCCATCTGTCTTGGGTAATCAAACTCCAATTTTCCTTGAAGAGTGCCAACCTTCCTCCCAAAGGTGCTGCCAGGCAAGAAGGATCTGGCAGCTGAAAAGGTAGGTCATTGGGCCTGTTTATGAAAGGACTGGCCCCTGCCCTCACCCGAAGATTGTGCAGGAGAACTCCCTGTTCTAGGTCTGAAGGAGCTCTGAGCTCTGCCCCTACCACGTCTAGATCTACCCCTAGACTGTGAATCATAAGAAGGGTACGTCCACCCCTTAGCAGGCCAATTCCTACTAAACTTCGGAGGCTGAACTTGCAAAAAATCTTTAACAGTCTGCATAGACTTAGCCTTGTCCTCCATTTTCTTCAAGACTGACTCCACAGGTGAACCAAACAACACATCAGACTGTAAAGGGGCATCCAAAATCCTTGTCTTAACATGGTCAGATAAATTCTGATCCCTCAGCCAGGCGTGCCTGCGAAGAACTGACCCAGTGGCAGCCACCCTAGACGAGGCCTGTACAGCATCAAAACCACATTGTAAAGAATGCTTACCCACCTGTTCAGAAACATGTACTAAATCTTGTAATTCTTTACACTCAATGCCTTCCGCCAAAGCATCTACCTTAGACTTCAATTGAGAAAGAAGATAGTTTTGAAATTTCAACATGTGAAACTGGCAATTCAAAGCCCTCATAGCTAAGGTGGAAGAAGTATAGACTTTCTTTCCCCATCTATCCAAAGCTCTGGCCTCTCTATCTGGAGGAACCGGATTTTTTACAACAGAGGCCTTGACACCCTTAGGTCCCTGACTAACAGTTTCTGGGTCCGCCCTAGGACTCTTATAAAGATATTTATGAGCCTCAGGCACCCTGTAATACCTATCCGGTTTAACAGGAGCAGGAGGCAAGGAATCAGGATTAAGTGAAGCCTCTGCAAACACATCTTCCACAACATCCAGAACAGGTGGTATAGCCAAAGGCCTATGCTGGGGTAAAAGCAAAAATTCCCTAAGCCTTTTCCTGGAATCAGAGAAGTCCTGACCTTCCCACTTAAAATGTTCCCTCATAGAATGAAGAGTCTCTGAAAAAGAAAAATCCTCTGGAGGAGAAGCAGAAGGAGTCGAATCATCTGCATCCGAATCAGAATAAGGAGAGTACTCCTGCAAGTCTTCAGCCGAAGACTCTGAAACATCTGAAGCCTGCTCAAAACTCCCCAACTCTGGTTCCACCCTAGGCCTCTTATCTGGAGGGTGCAAGGAACCTCTAATCAAAGTAATTAAATCTTCTGCCATTTTAAGCATGTGCTTCTTGGGCACAGATCCTGAAGAACTAGGAGTGACACCAACAGAAGCTAAACCTAGCCTGCCTCTGGGAGAAGCCTTAGAAACAGAAGGAGAGGGCCTAACCACCCTAGGAAGGGAGGGGAGTACAGTAACCTGACCTGCCTCCTGAGAGGCCACATCCTGCAATAACAAAGTCTCCCCCTGGGACTCCAGAGAAGCCTCCGGCGGAACCACCGGTTCCACTGACGCCTCTAAAGAACTGGCGTCCGGTACGGACGACTCTTCTTGCCTGGGTTTAGCTGCTTTGTCTTTGCGCTTCTTCGAAGAAGCGGGCGTCGGAGCATCCGACGGCATCTTATAATTGCACCGCTTCCCAAAGACCAACCTGGCACAATCTAACCTCCGCTTAATAGTGCGCTTATTGAACCTAGCACAAAAGCGACACCCAACAACGTCGTGCTCAGGCCCCAAACAAGGAATACACAAAGTATGATAATCTCTATGCGGTATCTGTTTCCCACAAGAAATACAGTTATTCACTTTTTCTGACATCCGGTAAACCACTGAGGCAAGGAAAAACTAAAATATTCCCAACGGGTACTTAGCCAACTTTGACTCGGTCTGAAACTCCGAATTCGAAAAATTTCAGAACGCCGAACGGCACTTGCAACGCTGCTTCTGCATCGGACCATGCGGCAAAAAAGACAGAGGATATGACGTCGGTCATGCGCATTTGTACCTTGACGTCCTGATGTCAGTCTTAAGCGCCTTGACCGACGTCAGCCTAATACTTTGATATTCGGGCCGACCGAGGACAGCGGACTACCCAAGTGTAAGGACTGCAGCAATGTGAGATGAATAACATCAGTCTGGGACAAGATTGTGATATAAAAGAACTTAAGCAAGAGGGAATCTATAAATAATTGGCAATTGATGAAGGATCAGCAATAAAACATGAACAAATGCAAATAAAACTTAGTAAGGAATACTTTAGAAGACTTAAATTAATCCTGAAAACAGTGTTGACATCTAGAAACAAAATCCAAGCTATAAACCAATTTGCTCTTCCTGTCCTGTCTTGGAGTGACTGACTGACCTCAAAATGCATTGTATAGATTAGATAAGAAAACAAGGACGCTTCAGGCTCACCAAATGATTTATAAAAATCAATGCATACCAAGACTATATATTCACTGTTCCGAAGGAGGGATGGGCCTCCTTGAAATTGATTACATGTATAGACCTGCAGTCGTGGGACTCCACACATATCTGCTGACCTCAGAGGACTCAGTGAAAGTTTCGAAACAGGAGGAGAACAAATCTAAAATGACTTCTCTACTTAATCTAGCAGAAGCATATCGGCATCAAGCAGGAATGGAAATTGAACCAGAAGTAGATAAATGTCAGGCAGCAACTGAATGTGTCAAAAAATGAAAGAAAGAATATAAGGTGAAGGACCAGATGGAAAAGGCAAGAAATGTGGAAAATGCATAAATATAGTCACAAGTATAGAAAACTTCTGGAAGAACCTCATGTTGATCAGGAACGAATGCAGGAATGGTTAAGGAGAGACAAATTCAAACCCAAGAGATGAAAGGTTAATATTTATGGCCCAAGATAGTGGGCTACATACATGCTGGTTTACAAAGTCCATTGAACATGTGTGAGAGACAGACAAATGTAGGTTTTGTAAAACCAAATTGGAAACAGTTGCACACTTTGTTGCTGGTTGCAACATACTAATGGCAGGACTGTATAGTGAATGGCATAATAATGTAGCAAGACTGTTGCACTGGGGATTGTGTAAACATTATAGTACTGAAGTGGCTGAAAAACCCTGGAAACATGAGCCACAGATCATCATAGAAAATGATGAAGTTTACATCACATGGGATCCATCCATTAGCAAGAGTTCAAAAGACAGATGCTAGAAAACCAGATACAGTGGTCCATGAAAAGAAAACAAAAGTGGCACTGGTTATTGAAATTGCCACACCCAGTGACTACGGTGTCTTGTGTACAGAGAGACACAAAGTCATAAAATATCAGGATTTGCAGACAGCAATGTAGAAGAAAGATACACAGACAGTCCCAATAGTAGTGGGAACAATAGGTCTTATAAAAAGAATCTAAAATCGTACTTGGATATGTTACCAATACATGTAACTCTGTACGAATTGCAGGAGTCATTACTGGACACACTGCAGGTACTGCATTTCTGGCTGACATCAAAGATTGAAACAGTACTAATTTCATGAACTTTAATTGTACTTTGACTTTGGAATAGGGTCCATTCCTGTCATGGTATTAGAAATCCAAAAGATATGGGGAAATTAAAAACGGGAGTGACCTACAAACATACCTACTACAGAATTGAAAAGCCCCAGGAGGAGCAACAGTCCAAAGAGAAAAGGAGGAACATATGCATTCAGAAGGAAAAAGGAGTAGAGAAAAAGAGGGAGGAGGGGTGTGTGAACATTGCAATAGTGAAGAGAGGGACATCTACTGTTATGGTAAGATTTTAAGGGTTCACTTCAGAATTTCAAAATCCTAAAACTTTGAATTTCATATGGTCAAGACCATATGACTGAAGTTTTAGAACTTCGAAATTGTGAACAGAGATATGCATACAGTGTGGAATAGGAGATTTGCCTTTTCCTTGCTGTAGTGCTATCTTGGAGTTGGTATATTTAAGTAGCGAGGATGTGGGGGCACAGTGAGGATGAATGACAGACTCCTTGTCTGATGTGAGTAGGTCCACCCTGAGAGGTAACCTGTGGCAACTGCCTTTGGCTAGATGCAGAAGGAGAAGCCAATGCTGTCTGGACCAAAAGGGAATCACCAGCAAGATTTTGGGGGGAGTACTGTTCTATCTTGAGCAGGACCCTCAGTATGAGAGGAAGGGGAGTGAAGAAACAGAAACATCCTCTTCCAACAAAAAGACGTGGCATCCACCTTCCATTCCAGAGGACTTGGGACTCTGATGCAAAAAAGAGAAAGTTGTGTTTTCAGAGGGGAGGAAAAAGATCTACCTGAAGAGTACCCCAATGGTAAACCATGTCCAAAAACAAATCTCTGTGAAGCACCCACTTGTGAGTCTGTGCTATGGACCTGCTCAGACAGTCTGCCACAGTGTTTAGTTCTGAAGGAATATAAACAGCCTGAACAGTCACTTGATACTGGACAGCCAGATCCCAAGTCTGAAAAGAGCTAGTCTGCATAAAAGGTAGGATTGTTGTCCTTCCCTGCTTGCTGATGTACTACATCACTGTAGTATTGCCTGTAAAGATTTTGAGAGGCCCTCAAACAGCAAGGAGGAGAGCTCTCATCCCCTTGATGCTGATGTAGTCTGCCCTCTGATGAATGAGCCAAAGACCCTGAACCTTTACAGGGCAAAAGAAGCACCCTCCCCCTGTGACTGAGGCATCTGATAAAAGTTCCTGATACAGGAGTGGGGGCTGCAAAAGAAGCCCTGGGTTGAGAAGGAGTCGATGAATCCACTACTGAAGTTCTAGCTTGAGGCATGAAAGAACAGGAACTAGAAAGTCTAAAGGATGGGAGCGATGAAGCCAGAATGACTTTAGGAATCGCTGTAGCTTCCTCATATGGAGTCTGGCTACAGGAAACATAGGAATGGTGGAATCCGTGTAACCCAGAACCCTTAGAAACTCCTTGGCCATTACAGAGACCTGAAGAAGAAGGGGCTGAAAAAAGGCAATTAGAGCTAGATCCTTGGGTGGTGGCATGAGATCCAGCATAGGAATGGTCTGGAGCCTGCACCTGAGAAAAACATGATCCTCAGGAGGAGTCAGGAAGGATTTCTGTAAACCCGAGGTTTCGAAAGAGGCAAATAGCTTAGTGGAGGTGCTGAATAAAGGTCTCTGGGGAGGAAACCTGAATAAGCAGGTCACCTCAGTAAGGAAAGATCGGTGTCCTCTTCATCCTGCAAAAGGCAATCACAGGAGAGAAGCATTTGGTGAAGACCCCTGGGGCAGTAGAAAGGCCAAAGGGCAAAGCAGAGAACTGAAATTGCAAGGAAAGGACAGAGAAATCCAGAAAAGGGAATGAAAAGGGATGTAAAAATAGGCATCTTTCAGATCCAGGGAGACCAGAAAAGCCTGAGGAAGAAGAAGAGGAAAGAGCCTAAAGGGACAGCTTTTGAAAAGAAGGGATCTTCATAAAGGTGTTGAGCTGAGAAAGGTCCAGAATGGGCTTCCATATGCCTTCTTTCCTGGTAACCAGAAACATTCTTGAATAAAACCCCTTCCCTCTTTGAGGATCAGAAACTGCTTGGATGGTGCCTTGAGACAAAAGGCCCTGAAGCACCTCTGGAAAAAAGGGCAGCTGTTCCTGACGAGGTTGAGGAATGCCTAGAAAGGGAGGATGGGATTTCCACACCATGAAGTATCCCTAATGGATAATGGACAGAACCCAAGAGTCCTGCGTGATCCTTAACCAATTGGAAAGAGACAGGGAAAGATGAAGACACAAAGGAACCTGACCTGGTATGTAGGGAAGAAGGCAGACATAACCTGGTTTGTCTGGAAAAGGAGGCTTCTGAGTATAGGTGTCCGAGCAGAAGGAGCCCATCTAGAACCCTTTTTACCTTTGGGAGGAGAATGAGACTACCTTTTTACCTTTGGGAGGAGAATGAGATCTATATACAAAGGCAGGCTGAAATTTAGGTATAGGGGAAACAAAAATATGCTTCAATTCCTGCAAGGCCTTGTGCTTTTCCAGCAGGGAACTGAAAAGTTCAGCAGCTGCAGAACCAAAAAGATTTTTGCTATCAAGAGAAGCATCCATCAATTTAGATTTAATATCATCAGGTAAAGGTTGGAGGCGAAGGCAAGAATAATGCCTTAACAGAGAACCAAAGGCAGCAGCCACAGGAGCATCAGCTACTAAGCTACATCATAACTACATTTACATGAAAAGAACAGCCCAACAGGCAGATGGCCAAAACATTCCCCTCAGAAAATGAAAGGTCAGAAATAACCTGATAGGCCTGAGAAAGCAGAGCTAAGACATACCTGGTCATATGAGTCTGACATTTAATAGCCCAAAAGGCCAGGGTAGCAGCAGTATACACCTTTCTGCCCAGTCATTCCATGGCCCTGCTGCACTTGTCAGAAGGAAGCAATGTAGCAGCAGGCAGTAATATGGAAGGTTTGTCAGAAGGGACAGACAACAGAGGGGTCAGCAGAAGGACATTTGTAAGGAAATTTACAATCAGGCACCTTATAAAACCCAACAGGCTTCTTATGGGCTGGAGGCTGGAATCAGGAGCCTGAGAAGCTGCTGAAAAGTGTCTAACATGGCAGCTAAAAATGGAGGGACAGCAGAGGGCTTAAAGGGACTCAATTTGGAGGAGATAATACCTCTTCTGGAGGTACAAACCTGAGTACAGTTCCATTAAAAAAATTCCATCATGCAAGAGACAATATCCTCAAAGGGAGAATCTGGACTAATAAAGTCCTCCTCAGAACCATAGTCCAATGGAGAAGAAACCTGACAGGAGTAAGTCAAGGACTCTTCCCCAGAGTCCAATTCCTCATCAAGAGAGTCCTGCTCCCTAGGCCTCTTGAGAGGAAAAGATGATCAAGGGAGGGCAAGAACAGAAACTCCCTGGGGAAGCTTCAAGGCCATGAGTGCACTAAACAACCCCTGTGTAAAATCCTACCATTCATGCTGGGGATCCTTATGAGCAGGGGAAATATGTTTTGTTTTCTGCTTCTTTTTCAAAGGGACTTCAGCCCTAAAGACCTTTGGATTTTCCGACCTTTGCTAACATTCAATCAATGTAGTGGGAATCTCCTCCGAACAAGAATCTGCAGAACACCCCTCAGTCCCTCGGATATGATAAGCCTAGGTTCCCCCCCTCAACATCCACAATGGACATCTGCACAGCCTCTGAGGATGTGTGAGAAGCTGGGTCCATGCTGGCCTCTGAAATGGTCATGAAAGAGGAATCCTGTGGAACTGAAAAATCCTCTGGGCTTCCACCAGCCTCAAAAGAAATGTCAAGGTGAGGCAGTACAGCAGCCAAATCTGACCTGACATTTTTGGTCGTCTTCTTGGCAGACAGCTGACCATCAGGATGGGATGATTTTCCCATTGCACCCTATGCCAACAACTTAAGATGCTGGTTCTCTAGGCAGATAGATAAGGAGGAGAAATGTCTATGAACGATCTTAGGGAGAAATCCTTGAAAAATCAAGCAAGAAGTTTGGTTTGTGAGAAGCTCCCGAGCAAAACAAACAGTGCTCGCATCTGTCCTTATGGGGAATCCGTCTCCCACACTGACATTTTCCCTTTCTGGATGACATGTAATCTCACAACCAAAAATAAAAAAAATAGATAAGAAAACCCCAACAGGGCACTTATCCGAAAACAGCATGGTAACAAGAACAAACAAATGACCATTCAGACCACTGATCGAAGATGGTGTTCAGACTGGCAGCAAGGTTGTTCTGAGGTAGGTACGTTCATACATCACCTTTATATCCTACGCCATGTGTGGGGAGCGTACTTCTGATGTACAATGTCCCTGAAATCCTAAGGGTTTGGTATACTGAGCAGATGCTGGGCTACCCTTGGCAGGGGATCCCTTTAGTAAAGAATACTGCAACAGTGATATGGAAGGACATCTCTTTAGCCTCAGTCTAATCATGACACTAGGGGGGGAATCAATGGAACTCGCCACATGAATAAGTCTGGCAAGGGTAAACTCTAGATGTTCTAATGCAGGTAAAGAGGTATGGAAAACCTAGAATGCACCCATTCTCTATGTGGTTGCCAGATGTGTACCTCTCACATCCTTCATTGGCCAACAGCAGAAGCTAAACCAATCACTAGTGGAAGGTAAGCTGCAGCTTCAGAAGCCACCTCAAAAATGACCTTACAAGGGACCATCCCCTGTGTCCCTGCACTTGGCAACCCTTCAATAAAGTCATTGTGAAAGAAAAAGAAGTTATGTACTCACCATAAAGTTCCATGTGAGTTTTTCATCTCACCTTCATTCTTACAGATGGGAGTCAGGCAACTACAAAGCTCGAGGTCTTCAGACAGCTTGAGGCCAAGTCCCTATCCCATGATGCACCTTGAGTTACCTCAGATCTTGTTTGTTGCCTCTAATACCACTATATGCCATTCTGTCACTTTTTTAAGGTGAAAACCACAGGAAAAACAAAACAGCCATGATAAAACATGAATCTCGGTCCTCGAAAAAAAAAACCTGGAGGGGGATGGAGGGTGGGAAGTAAGAATGAAGACGAGATGAACAACTCACATGTAACATTTCACATGTAACATTATGGTGAGTACATAACTTCTTTATATGAAGTTGTTCTATCTCGCCGTTCATTCTTACAGATGGGTATCGTCCCAAGCACCATCTTTCTCGGGTGGCTCATGGGAGTATGTTTCTCAAGACTGTAGAACCAAAGGAGGCCCTATCGACTTTGTAATGAGTGATAAAGGTATGAGGCTTTGAACAAGTGGTTGCTGCACAAATATTGTCTATTGGTAGCCTAGCTGAAAATGCAGATGATGCGGACACAGCTCTGGCTGAATGAGCCTTAATTTTGTGTTGTAAAGGTAAATTGGCAGCTGAGTAAGTGAAAGTGATGCAATCAGATAACCATTTTGATAGAGTTGTTTTTGCCACAGGCATAACCTTTTCTAGAATCTGAAAATGAAAAGTTATTCAGATCTTCTGAATTCTTTGGTTCTATCTGGGTAAAATCTGAGCTGTCTGTGAACATCAAGTTTGTGCAGCATATACTCCAAATTGTTGGTGTGTTTAGGGAAAAAAACTGGTAAATCTATAGTTTCTTTAAGGTTAGCTTCAGTACAAACTTTAGGTAAGAATGAAGGATTTGTTCTCAGTGAAACTCTGTCAGCAGGAAAAAACAAATATGGAGGTTTTATGGACAAGGCATGCATTTCTGAGACTCTTTGAGCAGACGTAATGGCTACTAAAAAGATAGTCTTCCAAGACAAAAATTTCAAGTCGCATGAAGAAGCTGGCTAAAATGGTGGGAGAATAATGCATGAGAGCATAACATTTAGCTTCCAGTGGGTATAAGGGGATTTAACTGGTGGTCTAAGGTGGAACTTCCCTTTAAGAAAGGCTTTGGATAGCTTGTGTGACATTATGCTGAAGCCTTCCGTACCAAGATGAAAATTAGAGATGGTAGCAGGCTGCACAAGAATTGTAGCTGCCGCCGCTCCTTTGTTGAAAAGCATAGTCAAAAATTCTAATATAGAGGAAATAGAGGCTTGGTAAGGGTCAGTGTTATAGTGAGAAGCCCATATGGAAAATCTCTTCCATTTGCTGAGGTACAACTTACTAGTAGAGGATTTATGAGAAGACATTTTAAGATATGTTGCATTTCGTTTGAGAGGTTACGGAACCTGGCTATGTTGGGAATTGGAAAAGCCAAGGTGTCAATTTTAAGGACTGAAGGGAGGGATGAAGAGCCCTTGAGTGCATCAGAAGGTCCGGAACTGGGTCTAGAATCCAAGGCTCTTCCAACAGATGTCGAAGGAAAAGAAACCAAATCTGATGAGGCCATTGAGGGGCTATTAGAATGATGGGCCTTCCCATGGCTTTGGCTTTCTGTAATACTTTGGGTATTAGGGGAATTGGTGGAAATGCATAAAGGAAACCCAGAGGCCAATCGTGTATGAGTGTGTCCCTTGGGGAATCTCCTGTAGGGGCAATCAGGGCAAAGTAGCTTCTGCATTTTGTGTTCATGGTGGATGCAAAGAGATTGCAGCAAGTCTGGCCCCATTTGCAGAATATTCTTTCCACTATTTCTTTTTTGAGGGACCACTCATGAGGTAACAAGATTGCCCTGCTCAGTTCATCTGCTATTACGTTGGAGTTCCCCGGGATGTGCGTTGCTATTAGAAAGCGCTGGGTGGAGGTAGCCCACTGCCACACTCTTAGGGCCTCTTGACAAAGGGGGTAGGACCTGGTTCTTCCTTGTTTGTTTACATACCAGACCAGTGACATGTTGTTCGTCTGAATCGCAACTGTCCCCAGAGGGAGAGTTCCCTGAAAGTACTGCAACACCAAGAGTACCGCTCTCATCTCCAGGACATTGGTATGCAGATGTGTCTCTTGTTCGGTCCATGTGCCTTGGGCTGTTCTTCCCTGAAAATGCCCCCCCACCCGATCAGAGAAGTGTCTATGGTCATAGTGGCCGATGGTGAGAGCAGGATAAAAGGACGACCTATCGTTACTTGGAGAGAGGTCAACCACCACCGAAGATCCTTTTTGCAAGAGTTTGTTAGAATGATGAGATGAGACATTGGGAGTTCTTGATAGGACCATTGTGTGAACAGGGGCCATTGTAGAATCCTCACATGCATGCGACCCAATGGAATCGTTATTAATGTAGCTGCCATTGTCCCCAGCAACTTTAGCACTTCTGAGGCTGGCACCTTGTCTCTGGATATGACATTCAGAATTTGCTGATAAAGTACTGATATCCTTTCTGATGGAAGCTTTAAAGTGGTGGTGGTGTCCAATTCTGCTCTGATAAAAACGATATGTTGTGATGGCAACAAGGCAGAGTTTTCTGAGTTTATGGTAATTCCCAGTTGATTGCAAAGAGTAAGTGTGGTGTCCCTCGCTTGTATAAACTGATGCCTGGTGGTGGCAGTGAGGAGCCAATTGCCTAAGTACATAAAAGGAATCCCAAATGCCTCAGGTGAGCCGTGACCTGCCATACATTTGGTGAACACTCTGGGGGCTGTAGTGAGGCCAAAAGGCAGGACATGAAACTGGTAGTGACTGGCTCCCAGCTGGAAGCGCAGATGATCCTTGGATGGTCTGGCCATTTTTATGTGGTAGTACACATCCTGGAGATCTACTGAGCAAATCCAATTGTCTTTCCCTAAAAAGGGAAGTATCAACTGTATCTTGACCATCTGGAACTTCTCCTTCTTGACAGATCTGTTTAGTCTGCTGAGGTCCAAAATAGGTCTCCAGTCCGCTGTCTTTTTTGGAACTAAAAAGAATCTTGAGTAAGCTCCAGAGCCTATCTGGTCTGCCGGGACTAGTTGGACGACTGTCTTTTCTAGCAGCCTTTGGACCTCTACTGTTGCTTGCTCCCTATAATTGGGTGGAACTTCCAGGATTTTTATCAAGGGGGGAGGAGTGGCAAAGGGAATAAAATCTCCTCTGGAAATTATGCTTTGTACCCAGATGTGATTTATTTTTAGCCAGGCATCTGGATACAAAGATAAGCGATCCACGACTGCCTCCAGAGTAGGACAGTCGGGCCTCCTTTCAGGAGTGCTGGTAGGGCTTCCCAAAGAAAGTACAGTTGTGTACACTTACCATAAATGTAGATGTTCAAGTGTATTCACTGTTCCAGTCATTTCATTTGAGTAATCTGGCAGGTTGCCCTCAGGGGGCCTGAATAACAAAGTCTTGGGTCCTGCGTTGGTTGCTGTCTCCTCTTCCATGACGTCAGGTCATCACAGGTACAAAACATGCAGCTGACACCATTTTATTCAGTTTTTCTTGCTCCCCAAATGGGGTGCAAAAAAATAAATAAATATATATATATATATATATATATATATATATATATATATATATATATACACACATATATATATATATATATATATATAAAAAGAAGCAAATACACCACAAAGGCTTTAGTATATAGTGAAGGAAAGAAAAGTTATAGAAAAGGGGGATGGCAGGTGGGTAACCCAGACTGCAACAGTGAATACACTCGAACATCTACATTTATGGTAAGTGTACACAACTGTACTATGTTCTTCGTGTTTTACTGTTGCAGTCATTACATTTGGGTAGAATCCCAAAGCAATGGATGGGAGGATGGAACTAAATAGCATTAGGAGCGGCTATAAGGCCCTGCAGAACTGCAGTGGCAAAGCCTGCCCTGAATTTGGAGAAGAGAGGCAAATGATAATGCTTTGTGAAGGTATGAACAGAGCTCCAAGTAGCAGCCTCTAGAATGTCTTTGGTTGGAACCCCTCTGAGAAAAGCTGCTGAGGTAGAGGCAGCCCTGGTGGAATGTGACCGGATCCCCTTGGGCACAGGTTTACCATGGTGCAAGTAGCAGAAACGAATGCAGTGGCTTATCCACTTAGAAATAGTCTGCTTTGATATAGCCTTCCCCTCTGACCCTGCAGCAAAAGCTACCAGTAGTTGCTCAGACTTCCTTAGAGATTTGGTACTGTTTAAGTAGAATCATAGTTGTCTGTGTACATCCAATGAATGCAGAATCTGCTCCCCCTTGTTCTGCAGATTTGGATAAACTGTTGGCAGGTGAATTGTCTGGTTAAGAGCCACACTGGATACCACCTTAGGCATAAAAGAAGGATTGGTCTTGAGGGAACACCCTGTCCGGGTAAAATGTAATAAAAGGCTTCACAGCCATGAGAGCCTGTAGTTCTGAAACCCTTCTTGCTGAAGTGACTGCCAAGAGGAAAGCTGTTTTCCATGATAGAAATTTTATATCCGCAGTAGCTGCTGGTTCAAAAGGAGGCAGGGTGAGTTTTTCCAGCACAAAGTTGAGGTCCCATGCAGGCGTTGGTGATCTTCTGGGAGGCCTTAAATTTTTGGCCCCTCTAAGATACTGTTTAAGCAGAGGATAAGAAAAGAGGGGAGGCTCTGTGTTGTAATGAGCCGAGATGGCAGAGGCATGTATTTTTATTGAAGAAAAAGATAGGCCCTTGTCAAGCATCTCAGTCAAATATTGTAAAATCGGAGGAATATTGGGCTTTGCTGTGTCCGTTTCTTGTGCTTGGTTCCAAGCACAGAATCTCTTCCATTTATCAGCATAAGATTTTCTAGTACTAGGCCTTCTGGCTTCCAAAATGACATCCATCACAGATTTACTGAGAGGTGTTGCTTGAATTAAATGATCAGCCATGCTGCAAGGTTCAGAGTTTGGAACTGAGTGTGCAAAATTTGATTGTTCTGCTGAGAGAGTAGATGAGGTATTTGAGGCAAGTACCAAGGAGGAAGTTAAGACATATTCCTCAGAATTGGGAATCAGTGCTGGCAAGGCCAGTCCAGAGCAACTAGGATCATTTTTGGTTTTTCCTGTCTGACATTTAGTAAGACCTTGGAGAGAAGAGGCAGAGGGGGAAAGGCATAGACGGACAGGTTTTTACAACTGAAGGATAGGGCATCCACTTTCCATGCTTTTCTGTGATGAGTTCTTGTGCAGAATTTGTCCAGCTGATAATTTTGGGGAGAGGCAAATAGATCTATGCCTGGGCTCCCCCATTTCTGTGTTAACATGCTGAAGATTTGTGGATCCAGTTTCCATTTGTGCGGGTACATAAGATTTCTGCTTAGGTCGTCTGCCAGAGTATTTTGTTTTCCTGGCAGGAATTGAGCTTGAAGATGTATTTGGTAAGTCAAAGCTATGCTCCACAATGCCATGGCTAGTCTGCAAAGAGAGTAGGAGTGTGTACCCCCCCCCCTGCTTGTTTATGTACCACATAACCGTGATGTTGTCCGTCTTTATCAGTAGTTGTCCTGGATGACGTAAGTCCTTCAAGGCTGTCAGAGCATTCTGAACAGCTAGCATCTATTTTTGGTTGATAGGCAGACGCATGTGTTTTGGGCTCCATTTGCCCTGAATGCATCTCCCTGCCAGGTGGGCCCCCAAGCATAGTCTGATGCGTCTGTAGTTAGGGTTTGGGTGGCAGGGGGTAGAGTGAATGACAGTCCCTTGTTTTGATGACATGTCTCTGCCCACCAAAGAAACTCCTGTTGTAGGCAGGGAATGAGAGGAATCATTGTTTCCAGAATGTGACAATGTTGACTCCATAAACTTTTTAGGTACCATTGTAGTTTCCTCATATGTAGTCTCGCATATGGAATTAGTAGAATGCAGGATGCCATGAACCGAAAAGCCTGAATTTGTCTTGCAGATAACTGGGTTTTTGCTGCCATTTGAAGTATGTTGTCAGTTGCCTTTGCTTGTCTGGCGTAAGGTAAGCCATCTGGGCAGCTGTGTTCAAGCTTGCACCCAGGAATGTAATTATTTGAGAGGGTACTAGTTGGGATTTCTTTTCATTTATTGTGTATCCTAGGCATGTTATAAGCCTTTTTACAAATGCCAGATGTTAAAGAAGAGTGTCCTTGTCCTCTGCTTGAATGAGACAGTCGTCCCGATAAGGATAAATCTGTATGTTTCTTTGTCTGCAGAATGCAATTACTGGTGCCAGGCACTTTGTAAAGACCCTGGGCGCAGTAGATAAGCGAAAGGGCAGTGCAGAGAATTGGTAATGTAAAAAACCTGCCTTGAAGCGGTGGTATCTTCTGCATGATTCCCTTATTGGGATACACAGGTATGCCTCTTTTAAGTCTAGAGTCACTAACCAAGCGTTCCTGCCCAGCATAGGCAGTAGCTGTTGTAAAGTCAGCATTTTGAATTTTGGAATGTCCAGGAACGTATTCAAAATCAATAGGTCCAGTATTGGATGCCAGGCAATGTCTTTTCTGGGTACCAGGAAAAGTCTTGAATAAAAACTTTGTCCTTTTTCCTGTTCTGGTACTGGTTGAATAGCCCCCATTATCCATGGGGGACGTAACTTGTTTCTGAGCCTCTGCCCACTGATTTTGTGGCAGATCTGGCCAAACGTTGGAATTGGCAAAGTATGGAAATGAAATCTGTACCCCTGGGATACTATGTTTAATACCCACTTGTCCTGGGTAAGTAACTGCCAATTTTGAGCATGAAGTGCTAGTTTTCCCCCCAAGGGGCTGCCAAAAGATAAGTGTTTGGTGAAGGTAGAGGGAAGTCATTGAGACTGCTTACTGTAGGGTTGTGCTTTGTTTCCTCCAGATTTGGAGGTGGAGGCACCCCATTGCTTTGACCTGTAAGAACCCTGTGATTGGTACCTGGAGCTTTTGAGCACCTGGATTTGCCTTGAGTGGCTCTGTTGGACACAGGAAAGGACCAATTTTTAGTAGGCCAGAGCCTACTGAACCTAGGTGGCTGCACTTGCAAGAAATATTTTACAGTTTGCATATATTTAGCTTTGTCTTCCATTTTCTTTAAAACCTCTTCTGCCTTATTACCAGAGTATCATGCTGTAAGGGGGCATCCAACAATTTAGCTTTAACATGATCAGGCAGATTTTGCTCCTTGAGTCAGGCATGCCTTCTAATCACAGATCCAGTAACTGCGGCCCTGCAAGAGGCCTCCAAGGAATCAAAACCACGTGGCAAAGTATGCTTTCCAACCTGTTCTGCTGAATGCAATAATCCCTGTAATTCTTTATTTTCTACACAATCAGAAATCAACATCACTTTCTGTTTCAGTAAGCCCGTAACATGCTGTTGATATTTAAGCATATGAAACTGGCATTTTAAGGCCCTAATTGCCAAGGTTGCAGACGTATAAACCTTCTTTCCCCATCTATCCAGCACCCTGGAATCTCTATCAGAGGGGGTAGGATTTTTGGCTGTAGAGGCCTTTACACCCTTGGGACCCTGAGAAATAGTCTCAGGATCAGCAGCAGGACTTTTGAATAGAAATTTGTGGGAGTCAGGAACCCTGTGATAGCTGTCTGGCTTACTAGGAGCCGGAGGCAGGGAATCAGGAGCCATGCTTGATTCCGAAAACACAATCAACAATGTCTAATACAGGAGGTATTGCCAAAGGCCTATGCTGAGGAAGAAGGAAATCCCTAAGCCTCTTTTTTGATTCAGAGAAGTCCTGACTCTCCCAGTGAAAATGTTCCCTTAAAGTATGCAAAGTTTCTCCAAAAGAGTAATCCCTCAGAAGGAGATACAGATGGGATGGATTCTT
The DNA here is from genome assembly GCF_019279795.1 of Protopterus annectens. Taxonomy (NCBI): domain Eukaryota; kingdom Metazoa; phylum Chordata; order Ceratodontiformes; family Protopteridae; genus Protopterus; species Protopterus annectens. Next base: position 168,341,604 of record NC_056746.1, on the reverse strand, counting down.
CTGCATCAGAATACTCATAGGGTGGAATAGAAAATTCCTGATCAGAAGAGGAATCAGAAGAAATGGAAACCTGATCTGAAGACTCAATCAGTGCCTTGCCTAGGCCTCTTAGCAGGAGGGTTGGGAACCCCTGATCAAGGTAATTAAGTCCTCAGCCATTTTGATCATCTGTTTTTTAGGCATAGGGGCCTGAGCACATGGGCTCATACATCATTTTTTTAGACAATTAAGTTTTTGATCTTGTTTTTGAGGCTGGAGTCGATTTAATATAAATAATGTGAAGGCCTGAAATCACCCTCAGAAGCCAGTGCCTGCTCAGTGGCTCCTGACCCATCCAAGGGAGAGACATTTGCGGGTTCAATACTCAGAATCTGGCGGCATACCGGACTCCGAATGGGTCTTGGTAGAAGCCTGCGACTCAAATGTAGCGGGTATCAGGGGCTGCGAAAGCGCCTCACTGAGTACTGGCGACTGGCTTAGGAGAAGCTTTGTTGTCAGTTTTGGACCTCAACGGTCTCTCTTTCTCTTTTTCTTTGCACTTTTTGTGAACTCCGGTAGTCAGATTTCTAACTGACGACATTTCAGGATAATTAAATCTTGATCCAAAATATTTAGAAGCAAAAATATACCGACGCTTAATAGTGCGTTGGTTAAATCTAGCACAAAACCAACAGCAAGGCACGTTATGATCTGGGCCTAGGCAAGGAATACAGTACAAATGAAAATCCTTATGAGGTATTTGCTTCTCACAAGTAATGCAATTATTAACTTTTACTGACATCTGTAAGGAGCACGAAAAATTTTCCCCAACAGGGTACTTGGCTTTAGTTTGAAGACTTTGGTTCTGAAACTCGAATGTGAAAATTTCAGGAGTCAGCCGACCGGCACTTGCAAACTGCTTCTGCTTCGGGCACCGCATGGCAAGAAGGACTGAACAAAATGGCGTCGGCTGCATGTTTTATATCCCTGATGACTTGACGTCATGGAAGAGGAGACGGCAACCGACGCAGGACCCAAGACTTTGTTATTCAGGCCAACTGAGGGCAACCTGCCAGCAGATTACCCAAATGTAATGACTGCAACAGTGAAACACGAAGAACATCTGGTTTCTGTTGCCCTGATTTTGCAGACCCCCTCTGCCGCGACAGTGGTGTCTTCCATTATTGCCCCCTGTTCTGCTCCTGGAGGGGGATTCACCACGTGTGTCCAGAAAGGCTCCCTGGGATTTTCGGAACCACATCTTTTCTCTCTTTTGACCCTTGGGGTAGGGTCTAGTAGGGGTGGAAAAATGGACTCTGACGGCAGGCAGAGTCTTTCCTTCCTGCTCACACCTGGTCAAAGTTTCCTTAACTTTGGGCCAGAAAAGAGACGAGCCATCAAAAGGAGTGTTGACAAAGGATGACTTAAAGGGCTCCACAAAGGAACACAAGCGCATCCAGGTGTGTCTCCCAAGAGCAACTCCTGTACCCTCTGCCCTACTTGTTCCATCAGACGCATATGAAATTAGAAGTATGGAAGAGTTCACTATGGAATTAAGGGTAGCAAGCTGGAATGCAACCTTGTCTGTAGCTCCCTCAGCTACCATACCCTATAGAGCATCTCCAAGCTTTTTTAGGAGGTCTCTTTGCAGTTTTGTGAAATGTGTGACATAGTTCAGTGAACGCATGGCAAAAGTCACTGAACTAAACATGCGCTTCCCGTATCTATCCATGATCCTAGAGTCTCTGTTAGGAGGATGGACAGAGGAAGAATTTTCCGACATCTCCTTTTTGGTGGTTGCCGCCACCACCATGGCATCAACAAGCACTCCCTTTGTGAGAAAGGTCTTATCGTGAGGGGCAGAAATAAATTTATTGGGCCTCCTAGGGATAAGCTCCATGGTGTCTAGAAACTCCCACACCCTTTGTGAGACCAGCTCCATAAGATCATCCAAGGGCGGAGACACCCAAGAGGTGGAGGGCTGAGACCCAAAAGCTTTCAGGAGGACCGACTCATCCTCAGTAGGGTTGGTGGGCTTCCAGCCACTCCTCTGCATTAGGATTTCCAAGATTTCTGCAAATGAGATATCTTCAGAGGGGGACCATGGGGACCCTTCTGATTCATCCAAGTCGATGTCAGATGTGATAGACTCCTGCAGGGAGTCTAGATGTTTCCTCTTGCAAATTCTCTTCCTGGGAACCTCATTGGTGGGAGCTTCTGGTGAGGCCTCAGAAGAGCAGGGACCACCCAGTAGGGCTTCCTGAGGCTCAGTGTCTCTATGCTTCAAAGGGATCTGTGAGGCAGAAGTAGACACAGGCACTTTTAGGGAAGAGGTAGTTGGTCCTAAAGTTGTGGATGTCCTGGGGGACATTACTCTCCTCATGACCTCAAAAGCACTCCTGCTCCTCCAGATCCAAAAAAACTTTTAGTTATGCACTTACCATAACTTTAGATGTTTGGGATCCATCTCGCCTACATTCTGTACTGATGGGCTCGGAGCCGATCCTCGGCTCCGACTCAGCACGCTATGCAATAGAGCGAAGCCTCTTATTGGCTGAGCTATTCTCTATCCCAGGATGCACCACCACTAATCCCCCAGATCTTGTTTGTCCGCATTCATGCACACACATAACTGTTTATATAACATTGCCAGATGTTTCAAGATGAAACAATAGAATTCGGACCGTCCGATCTCTTCTGATCTCCAAGGCAGGGGAAGGAGGCGGAGTTATAGGAATGTAGGCGAGATGGATCCCAAACATCTAAAGTTATGGTAAGTACATAACTAAAAGATGTTATGTGATCCTATCTCGCCTACATTCTGTACTGATGGGACAGCGTCCCTAGCACCTAATTCCTGGGTGGCTCACTGGAAAACACTCCTGAGCACTCTGGAACCAAATGAAGCTCGCCCCCGAGATGCCACATCCAATTTGTAGTGGGAAATGAAAGTGTGCGGGGAAGACCACGTAGCCGCAGCACAAATGTCACTAATGGCAAGCTTAGAATGGAATGCTATTGAAGTAGCCATAGCTCTTGTAGAGTGAGCTTTGATAGAGGTTGTAAGCTCTTTTATTAGAAGAGGAATAAGCCTGACTAATACAGTCCCTGATCCATTTGGCAATAGTGACCTTTGTGACGGCTTTGCCCAATTTATTATCCGAAAAGGACACAAACAACTGATCTGTTTTCCGTGTTTGTTGGGTCCTGTCTAAATAAAAACGCAATTGCCTATGAACATCCAATGTGTGGAAGATGTATTCTGCTTTGAGTACTTTGGAAAGAAAAACTGGAAGTTCTAATGACTGTTGCAGGCAAAAACTGGAACAAACTTTAGGGGCAAAAGATGGATCAGGTCTGAGGGATACTCTATCTTTGTGAAAAACCAGGTACGGTGGTTTTACAGATAGAGCTTGAAGCTCTGAAACTCTTCTGGCAGAAGTAATCGCCACCAGAAAGGCAGTTTTCCAAGAAAGAAATTTCAAATCACATGTTGCTGCCGGTTCGAAGGGGGAGGAGGTTAAGGCACGTAACACCACATCGAGATCCCATGGAGGAGCAGGATGAGAAATCGGAGGTCGTAAAAGCACAGCACCTTTCATGAAGGTTTTACACAATCTGTTGCTCATTAAAGGTGGGTTTATAGATTCATGGAAATTGGAAATAGCTGCCAATTGGACCTTGATGGTAGAGACTGAAGAACCTTGATTGAATAGGGAAGTCAGAAATTTCAGGACTTCCGATACCGGTACCGTGATGGGATCCAGACCCCGGAGTTGAGCCCAAATAGCAAATCTCTTCCATTTGCTAGTATACAATTTTTTAGTGGCAGACTTGTGGGCCGAGGATAAGATATGCATGACTTCCGGGTCTAAGGTATGATTCCTGACTATAGTCGGAAGAGGAGGAGCCAAGCTGTTAACTTCAAAGTGTGAAGGGACTGATGGAGTTGTCCCGACTGATGAATTAATAGGTCTGGGATCTGGTCCAGGAACCATGGACCGTCCAGTGCATATTTCCGAAGATAGGGGAACCATACCTGACGAGGCCAGTAAGGGGCAACTAAGATAATTTTGCTCCCCAAGTGAGACACCTTTTGGATCACTCTGGGAAGGAGGGGAACTGGAGGGAAGGCGTATAGCAAGCCGGTGGGCCAAGGATGGGCTAATGCGTCCATAGGACTCTCCCCCAGAGCTGGAGTGAGAGAGAAGAACTTTCTGCACTTCGTGTTCAGTGGGGTTGCGAAAAGGTCGCAACAAGGAGTTCCCCATCTGCTGAAGATCTGAGTTGTCACTGCATTGTTCAGAGACCACTCGTGAGGAGAGAGGATAGTTCTGCTTAGTCTGTCGGCTATCACGTTGGATTTGCCAGGGATATGAGTTGCTACCAGAAAACGTCTGGTCGCCACTGCCCATTCCCAAACTCTCATGGCCTCTCTGCAAAGAGGGTAGGATCTGGTCCCTCCCTGCTTGTTCAGATACCAGACTACTGACATGTTGTCGGAGTGAACTGCAATTACGCCCTGAGGGAGGTAATCGTGGAGGGCTTGTAGAGACAGAAACACCGCCTCATTTCTAAAATGTTGATATGAAGGAGACTCTCTTCTGAATGCCATTTGCCTTGGACTGACCTGCCCAGGGAATGCCCCCCCCACCCCATCTGGGAGGCGTCCGTTGTCAATGTGGCCATAGGAGGAAGTGGAACAAAGGGTCGTCCCTGATCCAGATTGGAGGGCACCAGCCACCAGCGAAGGTCCCGTTTGCAGGTTTCCGTGATCCGTATGAGGTGACTGAGAGGGAGATCCTGAAAGGACCACTGTGTCGAAAGGAGCCACTGGAGAATTCTCATATGCAATCTTGCTAGGGGGACTAGAAGAACAGTGGCCGACAAAGCCCAATAGCTGCAGGACCATCCTGGCTGGAGCTTTGGATCTGAGAAGCAAGGCTCGGACTTGAGCCTGTATAGTTTGTATCCTTTCTGTAGGAAGATAGACCCGCATTCGGTTTGAGTCTATCTTTACTCCGATGAACTTTATGCGCTGAGATGGCAGCAACACAGACTTTGGCCAATTGAAGGTGATTCCAATGGAAGTGCCTAGTGATATTGTGGCTTGTAGGTTCTGCAATAGTAGATGCCTGGAGGTGGCAGTTAGGAGCCAGTCGTCCAGATACGGAAACACCTGGAATCCTAGACTCCTCAGGTGAGCAGTCACGACCGCCAAACATTTGGTGAACACCCTGGGGGCTGTGGTGAGACCAAAGGGCAGTGCGCAGAACTGAAAATGACCGTCTCCCAGGCTGAAGCGCAAATGTCTCCTGGACGCCTGATCTACCAGGATGTGGTAATAGGCGTCCTTGAGATCTATGGAGCACATCCAAACACCTTTCTCCAGCAGTGGGAGAATGGATTGTAAGGTGACCATTCGGAACTTGGACTTTTTGACTGATCGATTTAAAATACCGAGATCCAAAATGGGCCTCAGGTCCCCAGTCTTTTTTGGCACCAAAAAGAATCTTGAGTAAGTCCCTAATCCGATCTGGTCTGCGGGGACCGGTTGGATGACTCCTTTTTGAAGCAGCTTTAAGACTTCTAAGGCTGCGATTTCCCGTTGACTGGGTGGCGGGTCCGGGATTTTCTTGGACGGCGGTGGGGAGTGAAGAAAAGGGATGGCATAACCTCCGGCGATGATTCGAAGCACCCATCGATCCTGAGTGATACCTTCCCAGGCTTTTAGGTGCCTCAAAAAACGACCCCCGACTGGCTCCGGAGCTGCACAGTCGGGCAATCCTTCAGGGATTGTGGAAGGCTGAAGAGCCACGAAAGGACTCGCGGTCTCCTGTGTTGCGGGGGCCTCTGCCGCCTCTGGGACGGCGTCTTCCAGAAAAATTTCCCCCTCCTCTGCCTCTAGAAGGGGGATCGTTCTGCTGCGAGGGATAAGACTTCTGGGATTTACGGAACCACATTTTCCCTTCTCTTTTAGCCTTGGGATAAGGCCGAAAGGGAGTGGAAAATCGTGCCCCTACGGCAGTCAAAGTCTTACCTTCTTGCTCGCAGCGGGTCAATGTGTCCTTTACCTTGGGTCCAAACAAAGAGGACCCATCAAAGGGAGCATCGGCAAAGGAAAACTTAAAGGCTTCCGCAAAATGACACAGGCGGAGCCAGGCTTGCCTCCGTAGAGCAACACCCGTACGCGCTCTACCGCCTCGGCTGCATATGAAATGAGCCTCATGGACGAGTTTGATATCGATGACAACGTAGCCAACTGAGAGCCAACCGTCTGGGCCAGCTGCTCAGGTAGGTTACCCAAGAGGGTATCTGAAAGCTCCTTGATCAGATCCCTCTGAAACCTAGTGAAGTGCGTTAAATAGTTCAGGGACCTTAAGGTAAAGGCCACTGAACTGAGGGCACGCTTCCCGTACCGATCCATGCTCCTAGACTCCTTATTAGGAGGATGGACGGACGTCGAAGCCTCTGCTACATCTTGTTGGGTAGCAGATGCCACCACCAAGGCATCTACAGCCACACCTTTGGTCAAAAACTCCTTCTCTGGGGGTGCTGATAAGAGCTTATTTGGGCGAGCAGGCACCGGTTCCACAGAGTCTGGATGTTCCCACGCCCTTCGACAGATCAAATCTAGGAGCTCGTCGAAGGGCGGAGACACCCAGGAGGCGGAGGGCTGAGCCCCGAAGGCCTTGAGGAACACCAACTCGTCAGTGGAAGGGGGTTTGGAATGCCAGCCGCCTCGCTGTTTGAGGGCTTCCAAGATGTCTGCAAAGGAGACATCATCTGAGGACGACTTAGGGGACCCTTCCGCATCATCAAGATCGGTGTCCGACGTGAGAGACTCATCAGGGGAGTCGACGTGCTTCCTCTTGTACAGTCTTTTCCTTGGGGGTTCCTCTGAAGAAGCTTCAGAGGGACCTCCAGGAGGGGGGGAACCCCCACTGGGGGTGACCTCAGGCCCCGGGGCTCCGCTGTCTAGGGACAGGGGGACTACCAAAGACCCAGTCTCCATGTGTAGGGAAGGTGCTGGTGAGACCGTGGAGGTAGCCAAAGAAGATTTGGCCAACGCACTCCTCATGGCCCTGAAGGCCGGACCGCTGGAGTCCTGGGAAGGTCCAAACCCCGTGGCCACAACAGTAGACGGTACCCCCGCAGCCAACGCACCGAGAGGAAGGCTTGGAACCGAAAACATCGGTCCCGAAGCGTCCCCCCCAGGGCCGACGGAGGAGGTCCATGTACCGAACTCCGACTCGAGAGCCGGGGTTGGAGTAAGGGTCGGGGCCGACCCGAAAACCTCCATCGGCTCCACCAGCACCGGCTCCAATGGTGCCGAGGCTGTTGGAGGAGGAACCAGAACTACAGGGTGGGCCATCGGCTCCGAAGCCGAATGGGCTGGAGCCGAAACTAATTTCTGGAATACAGGAGACTGAAACAGTCTTAGGAGCACCCTGTCGATGTCCGAATCCGACATCTTGGAAGATCGGGAGGAGACCGACCGGGTCCGAACCGACTTCTCCATCGGCTCCGAAGGACTGGGGGACCGGCTCCGAATAGACTCGACCAGTATCGGTGCCGAGGGAGATTCCAAAACAATTTCCCTTGGTGCCGAGGAGGACTTCGGCGCCGAAGGGGAAGAGTCTGAGCCGGCAACCCTCATCGGCTCCAGAATCAGTGGAGCCGATGAAGGTGACCCGCCTCTCGAAGCCCCAGCCATCGGCTCCAAAACCAGGGGAGTCGAGACTGGAGGCATCGAGGCAGACCGTTCCGCCCTCGGCTCCGAAGTCCGTGGAGCCAATGGAGAAGCCTGCCTAGATTTCTTACTGGTCGGTTCCGACAGACTGGTCGGAGCCGACAATTTCTTTTTCTTGGCTGGAGAGGAAGAGGAAGATAAGGCCTCCTCGAAGGAGGGTTTAATCAGCCCTTTCAAGATCAATTTATTCTTCCTCTCTTGGAGGACTCTAGAGGAAAAAGCGTGACACACGCTGCAATACTCCTGTAGGTGTTTGGCGCCTAAACAGTACACGCATAAGGAGTGATCATCGGTAATGGACATTTTATAGTTGCATCTCGTGCACTTCTTAAATCCTGAGGGTCTATGCTCTTTGGACATAATGCCTGTAAACCACTCACTATATTAGTAGAAAAAAACACTATATATGTCACTGACTAAAGATTTTAACAACAATAAAACCTTTTTTTTTTTTTTTTTTTTTTAAACACGAAAGTTAACCAGTACAGGTACAACCACACAAAAAACACCAAAAAGGAGGGCCAAGAACCCTCTAACTTAAACAGGTACTTGACCTCTCTAAAAATATGCAGACTCACTAAAGAATAGGGGAAGGCCCTTCTAACTTAAACGGAAACCTTTCCCTGTTCAATCACACAAATTCACCACAAAAAATATCCAAAAACACACTGATACACAACGATAGATGTTAAAACAGCTTTTGGGTAAAGAATAAAGAATTTCCTGACAGGAAAACTTTAAGAAAAAACAGCACTTAGCTCAGCCAAGTTCGAGACCACGTCCTAGCTTGTAAGCGGCAAACGAGATCTGGGGGATTAGTGGTGGTGCATCCTGGGACAGAGAATAGCTCAGCCAATAAGAGGCTTCGCTCTATAGCATAGCATGCCAAGTCGGAGCCGAGGATCGGCTCCGAGCCCATCAGTACAGAATGTAGGCGAGATAGGATCACATAACATCAGATGATTCCCTCAGCACTAGAACAGTGGGCCCTGATGCAGAGGTAGGAGCCGAACTCATCTGAGCAGAAGCCCCAAGAGGCAAATTCAGAACCGAAAGATTGGTCCGACTATCATCTCCGGACCCGACCGGTGAGTGTCGGCTCCTAGACTCCTCGATGGGCATCGAGGAAGTCAGAGTAATCGGAACCGATGGCGCTGGAACAGGCATCTGCTCCGAAGGCTCCACAATCAGTTCCAACTCCTCCGGCTCCGAAGCACTGGTATGGCTCGGAGAAGGAAAAGAAGTAGATGGGGGAACATTTTTCGGTTCTAAAACCACTTGGGTCAGAGCTGATACAAATTTGGCAAATGCCGGTGCCTGTAACAACTTCTGCACCACATGATCCACATCCAAATCTAATAGGCTTATTGAGGACCGAGGGTGGCACCGACTGCAGGATCAGTGACTTTAGTACTGCAGAGACCGGTTCCAAGACTGGGGACTGGCTATGAAATGAAAAGACACCCGGCTGTGAAGACTGTGGAGCAGACATCGATAATTATTTTGATGATGATGGATCCAAGGTTTTGTGCTCCGAAGACGATGACCTAGAAGATTTAGAAGATTTGGGGGATTTGCTAGTTGTCATAGTCTCCCAAAGCTTCTTGTAAGGATGATTTTTAAAAGTCTTCCATCAATTAGCTTTCTTTTTCTTTCATGTAGGCTACGACTACTGAAAGAATGGCAGATGGAGCAACTCTCTTGCAAATGCAAAGCACCCAGACAGTAAACGCAATTGACATAACTACCAGTCACAGAGATTTTTTGTTCACACTTTGGACATTTTTTAAACCCAGACTTGGACTGTTTTTCCTTATCTTGATCAGCCATAATGCAAATACACACAAGAAAATTTTCTAAGAGGATCAAACTACACACACAAGTGAATAAATCCAAGTCAATACACACACAACTATTTAATGGTAATTAGCCCTTAAAACAAATGGGCTCTGTAAAGACAAAAAGAGTCTAATTGTAAAGAATTGAAAAAATCTCAATTAGCACACCACTATGTTAAACAGTAATTAGCCCTAAAACAAAATGGGGTCTATAAAGTAACTACTGGCACTAACAACACACTGTTATAACTATGACTATTAGATTTGTACACACTTCTATTCTACCAAAAGATACACCAGAAAGGGAAGGGGGATAAGTAAAGGCCTAATACAATAACAGCCTTAAATGCTAAAGAAAGCTAAGTAATATATAATATCCAAGTGTTATGAAAAATATAAAGAAAACCTAAACTACAATAATGTAATACAGGAAATATCTACAGAAGAAAAAACTATACTGGCCCGAGCTGTGAGGAAACCTCCAATCTGTTGCAGCAGCAAACTTTATCTGAAGTAACTCAAGGTGCATCATGGGACAGGGACTTGTCCTCGAGCTGTCTGAAGACCTCGAGCTTTGTAGTTAGCTGACTCAGAGCCGAGGATCGGCTCTGAACCCATCTGTAAGAATGAATGGCGAGATAGAACAACTTCACATCAGAGGTACTTCTCAAGCTTTTTTAAATCATCTACCATGGGAGGCTGGACTGAAATGATGGACTTAAAACTCCCCATTACATTATGCTCCCTCTTAGACCGTGCAAACAATACCAGTGAGGGTCCTGGCTTAAGATCTGCCATCTACAAAAGACAAGGAAGAATGTGGCATTTCAAGCATTAAAAGTAGGAACAATTCCACAATGAATGTTAGGACTGAGATATGAACAATACAAGCAGCATAAAACAGTAGTCTGTCACAGAGGCTTCACTCTCTGCTAGCCAAATAAATGACATCACAGTATGCATGCACTCAAGGACAGGAATGACAAAAAATTAGGAATAAGATAACCTGGGGACATCAGAAAATGAAACCCAACATATGCCAATTGTAGAAGGCCTCCATAGTCAGATCCATGTTTTCTGATATAAAAGGGTACCAAGGTTGGCGACAAATAAAAACTGGAAAATCTAAAGGCACTGGCTGAGCAGAGATAGCAGGGCAGGCTGCCATTATCAGAGAATGGAGCTGATGTGCAGTAATGCAACCCATTGTCAGTACCATTTAGCCCAAAGAAATAAAAAACTGGCATGCACATTCAAATCAGCTATGATCCTAGCTGACAGATTCAGCGCAAACTTCTCCCCCCCTCCCCACCAAAAAGGCAAATATCTATCCCAGCAGAATGCTGCCCCCCTGACATCTCAGATACTCAGGTAAGAGCTGCCTTCTCCAAAGCAAAAAACATAGCATCAATGGGACCAGACGATGTCCCGGGCTGCATCTACTGTTCAATCTCAGCCTTACTACAGGATATGTACCCAAAGAGTGGCATACAGCAACAGTGGTCTCTCTCCACAAAGGTGGTGCCTCAACGGATCCTGGAAACTCTCGCCCCATAAGCCTGACTAGCTTGGTCTGCAAAGCTATGGAAAGGATCATCATGGACCTCATAAATAAAGATATTGGGGACCTACAGACACTGGATCCTACCCAGTTTGGCTTAGTTAAGGGCAGATCCTGCCTCTTAAACCTGGTTGATTTCTTTGAAACAGTCACCAAGGCCATTGACGAGGGGAAGGTGGTCCACACAGCCTAGCTGGACCTCGCAAAAGCCTTCGATACAATACCCCACTTGGGCATTATAGATAAGCTCACCAGCTTAAATATAAACCCCTATGTCACTAGATGGGTTGCAAACTGGCTCAAGGACAGAACCCACATGGTTAGAATTGCTGGAGCCATGTCAGACTCCAAACCAGTTACAAGTGGCATCCCACAAGGCTCAGTCCTGGGACCTCTCTTGTTTGGTATATATTTCTCGGAGGTACAGGCCAACACGGAAGGACTGTGGCTGACCAAGTTCGCAGATGACTGCAAACTGGGCACCATAATCGACTCTCCAGCCGACACAAGCATCCTCCGAAAGGGCCTCATAGAAACAGAAAACTGGTGCCAGAGCCATGGCCTCAAGCTAAACACTAAAAAGTGTATAGTCATCCCCTTTGGCAAAAACAAAGTGGCCACAAATTACCACATAGGTGGTAATCCATTAAGTACGGAAGAAGTAATTAGGGACCTGGGGACTCAAGTTGATAGCAATCTCTTATTTGACAACCACGTGGCCAAAGTGGTTAGAAAAACATTTTATATAGCCCACCTAATCATGAAGGGATTCACATCTAGATCAGGGGAGGTCATCGTGCCTCTTTACTCATCCCTCATCAGGCCCATAATTGAGTATAATGCCCCTTTTGGGATGTACCTTATCAGACACCTGCAGCAACTGGAAAGACCCCAAAAGTACCTCACCAAGAGGATCAAAGGACTCAAACAGATGCCATATGCTGTCCGGTTAAAGAAACTCCAGCTCTACTCAGTGGCATACCACCTGCTCAGAGGTGATCTGTGCCTGACGTATAAAGCCATGTCCAACCCGGAATTAATGGACATGCTGCACCTCAGAAAACCCAAATCCCATCGAGCTACGCGCTCGAGACACTTGAACCTCAGCACTGAAATAAATAGGACATGCTGGAGGGACAGATTCATAACCCAGATGCTCCCTTCACTCTGGAATAAAATCCAAGTCCAGGTTAGGCAGAGTCCATCATTGACTCTCTTCAAGAGGAATCTTGAGGAGTGGATGGGAGATCGTAGGTTTACCCCGGGTATCACTTCTGTGTCACTGTTAGACAGAGGCACAGTATACTAACCTCGAAAAAGGGCATAGCAAAATTAATTTAAAATGGGTGGCGAAAGCCAAACACACTCTGGCTAGGCTTATAAATGCCCTAGGGCAGATAGCCTAGTACAAACCTATGAACCTATAAAGAGAGGATTAATGAGTCTGCTGATGGCACTTGAAGTAATGGAAAGATAAAGGTGGCACCAGACTTATTCTGAACAAAGATAGTTTCCTCAGATAACACCAGAACTAACGGTGGATGTTCTATGAAACACTTGTTCAAAACATAAGAACGCTTCTTTTTCTAATAAACCAAACAGCCATATTCTCAAAGTTTCTATTTTCTTTTGTTTCAATTTGGCAAGTGCTTCATACATTTCCTTTTTTGCTTTGGAATGGATTTCTCACTAATCTCTTATGAAAGGTCTGAAAAAAATACTCTATTAACATTTTCCTTTAGCATTAACCTGGCTCCATGGTGCAGAGGAATGGAGCACTGACTGTGCCCAGGTGACTGAGATTTGATTAACGGCTCTGGTATGGAACAGTAAGGCAGAGAGGGGCAGGGAGTAAAGACGTGACTTGCTTGCCTCTTTTGGGGGGAGAAGAGGATGGTGGAGTTTGCATGCACGCTGAGGCAGAAAGGGCAGTCTGATCTCTTGGATGAAGACTTGAGAGACCACCACTCGTACTTTGAGGTGAGACGTAGGCCTGCTTTGGGGAAACATGCCTTCTGGAAAGGGATGATATTCGATAGCCTATTGTATATTCCTCTGCAATGACTCATCAGGTGCTCTCTGGTTAGGACTGTGGAGAAAAGTAGAAAAAAATTTGAATCACTCAATGTCTGCATCAATAATGACCCCCTTTTAGCAGTTCTCACCCAGTAAAGGTAATGAATGGTCTGATGAACTAAGATATGGTCTGACTGTGAAGAAGCAATGTGGTTAAAAATTCCAAATCTTTTCTCTTTAGAATTCTACTGTCATATTAAACACACTATGTGGGTTTCACTGCTGTAGTTTGACTGAAGGCAAAGAATGTCAAGAAGCATCTAATCTTTTAGGGAGTTTAATGAAGATGGTATCAAAGATGACAGCTAAAGGCTATAAGGATGTGTAAGGATGAGAAAGGCAATTTCCAAAATATAATGGCATGGCAGTCAGTGGTGAGAAATGCATCACGGAGTCAAGTGTTAAACAGACGAGCTGCTGTATCACAGATGCCCTTCACCCCTACCCCCACAATAAAAAAAATAGCAAGAAAAAATACACCTCTGACAGAGTGACAAGAGCCTTGCAAATACTGTACATTCAAGCAGCCCCCTTTAAGAGGTATTTTGGTCTCTAAACAGACTTTTTTCTTCTTCTGCAGCTGACCATCAGCTGCCTCCAGCTCTTCTCCTCATTTACCAGGTGCACAGGACCTGCCTCAGCCTCCTGGGGCTCAACCCAACCATAGTCCAGGGCCAGTAAGGAAATCAAGGACACTGGTGCAGCATCATGCTGAATGCTGGTGAGTGTGCCTTAACTCCTGTTCCCTTGCGTGCCTTGGCAGCTCCATAATCTCTGTCTTCAGGAGGTGCATGAAGCTTCCATGCATGCGCAATTTCCCAACTAAGTGGCTCACTGCTTATGATGCAAGGAGCTGGTTAGGCCAGTATGCTACATACTAGTGGGGAGCCTTTAGGCTGTCTCCCTCACCCAAGGATAGGTGAACAGTCACTGGCCGTTCACTCCCATTTTCTCCTATGGCCAATCCAGTGCCTGTGCCATTTTAATTGAAAACGGGTCATCTGGGACACAATAAGGGCTTTAGACCTCTGCTGCATGGAGCTGCTGTCTCTAAACTGATTTTTGGCACAAAAATGTCTTCAGCAGTGCAACACAAATACTAAGGTCTCATCTGAAAACCAGCTGAATGTGCTACACTTTTATGAGCAACACTTATAAAGAGGCTAGTAAGATCTTAAGCTTAACATCTAATAACCTAAATTAGACATTTTCTCTTCTTGAGTTTATGAAAATTTTACTGTAAAGCCATGCATTAAAACATTAAATGATAGTTCCTTGAAGGTTGTCACTTTATTCAGTTTTGTTGTGCCGTGCAATGATTCATCAATGCATATGTACATTATGTTCTTTAAAAGGTCAAGAACTGAAAAACTTCAATTAATATCCAGTAATTGGACTACTACAGGCAGTCATTTGTCACTGTAGCATTCATACATTCACATGGAAACACCTAGAGTAAAGCGATCTGTAAATTAACTCTAGCAGAGGCTAGCAAAATGCAATCTGAAAATGTGAAATCACATTATAGTGCAATTATTACACATTGAAAAAATAAAAAAAAGACATCTCTTTTGCATTTTGGCTTGAAGAAAATTGCTGCAATATGAGTTAATGTAAATCTTTTAAGGTACAATGCTATCCAAATAATTTTGCCAAAGCAATTCAGATTTTGAAAGTTAACAGTAAATAAAATTGTTCACATTGCCCAAAAAATAAATATTTTTACAAATATATACCCAAAAGTTTTGACATTTCTTATGCAATTTCTAAGAGTTGCATTATGAAGAAAAGTAAATCATCAATGCTTTCATTAAGTCATTCATAAATGTCCTTGACTTCAGCCTATGAAAGTGCCATTGACTACCTTCTTCCATGTACACTAACACTTTTGTCACAGTTTCACCCTAGGTCCAATACACTGTGCCCCATATGGCTTTTAGTGAGACATACGAGCTTCCTGGAGTACAAGACATCTGAACAAAGAGAGAGCAAGTCAAGAAAACCCAAGCACTCAAGTCAGAGGCCCATAACTTATCAGATTTCCTGTTATGCTGGAATGGAGCAATTATCTTTGCTTTACCAAGACCTCATCATCAGCTGCAATGTAACAGTGACTGAAAGTGGAACTAGCCTAATGGTACATGTATAGATAAATAATAATGTCACTGAAATTAAATTTCTAGTACTGCAGAAATGGTTTCTGTGCACATATAGAAATGTGCTTTCACCTCAAAAAAATAAGTGCACTAGCACTCCAACAATTGCTTTGCTGCCAGCCTTACATACAAGAAAGCACTGAAGGAAGAGAAAACACTATTCCTCCACCTGGGGCAATTTGCCTTAACACAAAACTACTGCATGGCGATTCCCTGCACTACCAGATGACACCGCTATGGCAGAACTATGGGGAACTCCCTATCTGGAATTATTACTTGAAGACAGTGCATCACAGTGGCACTAGCTTAGGACAATGCACACTGACAAATGATGTTGGTCATTCAATATTCAAACAGCAGCACACCAACACAATGCTTATCCAGATGGCCAATTTCACTTAACTGTAGGAAACTGTTGCATATCTTACTGGCATCAGTAGATAATACAGTAACACAATACAGTACCAAGTTGTTCTACTGGGTAATATCACTAACCCGGTTACCAGTACAATGCCTGTGTGCCAAGATAATGCAAAGCACTGCCACCTGATTGCATTTGGCAACCTAATGAAGTAATAATCTCATTTGTTGTACTCAGCTATGCAATACAGCAGAGTGCAATCTGGGGAACCTGATGTTTTGCAGTAATGCAACTCACTGTCAGTACCATTTAGCCAAAAGAAATAAAAACTGGCATGCACATTCAAACAATTCCCTGCAGGACAAAAATATCAGTGTGCCACAAGTAAAACACAAATTTAATTGCAGCATAACAACAAAAATAATGAAAATATGAAGGATCATGCAACAAACTACTGGCAGAACTTAATGGCACCTGCAAGAGGAAATTATGTAATAATGCGTAATGTCACCAGGCACTAGAGAACACATCAGAATACCGTGGGAGCATGCTGAACTCTAGTCTTAGGTTGCACAGAGTAATACAAAAACACTGGCAGCTAACATCAGGGACTACAATGAGGAAAAAGGACAAGAATGTCAGTCAATGTCAATGGGACCAGCAACATAATAAACTGTAAACTGTAAGAAGGAAGAACCAGTCTCACCAGGGCACAGCAGTATTCTGCTGTACAATTATGTGAGGACGCCATAAGAACTTACAACTTAAAAAAGTACATACAAAGACATCAAACAAATGGGATACTACACAGTGTCAGTCACAACCAATGAAAAATAAAGAACAAGTGTGCAGCTAGTTGGCAATGACATTCATTGGCATATATCCTAGCCCAGAATCAATGGTTCACACAGGATGCAATATACTGCTGCAAGACAACAGTAAGTCACACAACTGATCACAAAACACAGTTTATTGATTACAAAACTAAAATAATATAAAAATGTCACTTCCTATTATGGACAGATATTTTACTCACTTAAAATATTCTATCCACTCTCACAGAATATTAAAGGATAAAAGTCACTATGGGCAACTGTCACTGGGTAATACAGAATGTGGTAAATTAGTGCAAATGTCTGTGGAAAATGTAGCAGCCAGACAGCTACTATCATTGCAGTGTGTCAATGCAGTTTATGGCCTTGGAGGATAACAATACCATCCAGGTGTCATAAGCCCTGTGGGATAAGCAAAATACTGCTACTGTCCCTAAGGTAATGCATGGTAATGGGGAACTAGGTTATAAGACATCAGACCACAAGATCAAATTAGTTCAGATACTATAACAAATAATTTAATATTACAACCAAGTGCAGGGAATAACACCAACATATCAATATTCCTTGTATTGACAAAAACAGTATGGCATTTTACTAATTTTAAGCTCGTTTGACCTAGGCCACAGGCTTTGAAATTCTGCCTCGTGGTCTGTAGTCTTTCACTAGGATCATGTACAATTCAGCACATTATGAACCCATTCCACCAGAAGCTTATGTATACTATAACATACTTGCATATAACAACACTGATTTTTTAGGTCATTGTAACGCATTAACAGGTAGTACAGACCATGACTGACACTAACTTCATAAGACAATGAAGTTGCATCATGGCAGATAATCCAACACATTACCAGCCACTGATGCTGGGTTCTGGAAGACTTAAACATTACTAAGCACTATGCTCTATACTCTGAATGACAGCACAAAGCACCATCAGTCAGTGCCACTGTACTTTTACTGGACAATGATGTGCACATCAAAAGAGCTCAGACAGACGGTGAAACACGTAACAAGTGGCAGCACGTCATGGGACAAGATGCAAACCACATCAGTGTTATCCTTATATGACACTACCCGTCATGGTATGGGAATCCTACTATATAATGCAGCATGTAGCCAGCACCACTGCAGTTTAATGTATTATGCAACTCTGCCAGAGACTGAAGCCTGACCACTGTAGATAAAACTGCACACGAGCAGCTAGTGATGTTCAGCAAGACAGCAAATCAGCACAGCAGTACTCTGGTGGATAATGTAGCACATTAAAAAATCATCGCTGCTCTGTCACTGGACAATTCTCCAAATTACCAAATGTCAATGGACTCATGGAGGGCACTGCAGTACATTTTAACACTATTATTGGTACTTGCTGCATAGCTCAGTACAATACTGGCTAATAAACAGTGAAACACCGTCTACTGTCATCGAGATCTGCTGCATAGTTCACATTAAGTTTAAAGAAAATACCATAGTGCTGTAACAGGACAGTTCAACACACCACCTAATGTCTTATAGGTACTGTTGAATAACGCTGTGCAATGCTAGTCAAGATACCTAAAATGTGCAGAAACAGAAAAGCACAGTGCTAACCACTGTCACTATCCCCTCAAAGTGCCTCATCAGATTTCAGTGCCTTACAAAGCAAAAGCTGGCAGCAAGAAATGTTTAGTCTAAGTGGATAATGCAACACATTCAAATGCATGTACCACTGACCTATACAAAAAGTACTGCACACAGCCAATCTCCATCAATGGCCACTATAAGACAGTGCAACATGCTGCCACACAGTGTAAAGCAGACCTTCCATGACAACATAACAATACATCATAAAGTGCCACTAGGAATGGCATGGAAACAAAATGTACAGGGATCAATATGCCCTGTGAGACAACACAGCAGACTGTCAAGAGGATAACAGGCCCTGGACAACAGTATGCCATTACTATTGCCTAATGGCATCTCTTTCTTTTGTATACACATTAAAGCCAGTGACAAGGGAGCAGACACTAAGAAACAAAAGAGTAACAAGCTAATCTCACTTGCCTTTCATTCGATTCATTACACTCTGCTGATAAAAATATTAATGCAAACAATTTTATGCTTTCATAATGATCCCTCTAGTCCTGAAAGCTTGTGTACAGTAACTTACCAGAAGAATACGCATAATATATAACAGGCTTGTCTTTTTGCTGGTAAAAGCTAATCATTACTTAGATGCTATACTTACAGTAAACTAAGGGATACTGCACGTGCATAGCTTAAAAACAGAGCAGATGAGGCACTGCATACTTAAAAGTGAAGGAAACTGGAGTACTAAGGAAACGATACACACTTATTCTGTGAAAGGTGCAATACCCACTTCCATGCAACCATATGATACATACCCTGACTTATCTCTGAGGATATGGTAAAGTAGTCTGCAATGTGTAATCACTTGTCTTGTGCTCCATCTCACCCCCAATCACACAGCCCTGAAATGTAATAAAAGCTGTCTTCGGGTAAGTAAAACATGGTCTAGGTTATGGAGAAGGGGGGGGGAGCAATTAACTTTATAAAATGTAACTCAAAACTTCATTTGGTGTTGCTGAAATGCAGTACAAGACATTCCCATAATGATGACATACCTTAAATAAACCAGAATGGCTCCAAGAAGTAAAGTGATAGGACAAATGAGTACTGTAAACAATATAGCAAAGTCTGCTGCACTCTCCTTCATGCTTCTAAAGTGCAAAGACATGAATGTTTAGTCTACTCGTCTGCAGGAATACCACACCCTAATGATATGAACACAAAATCAATGCTGCAAGGAAGCAATCACAATAAATTTTCTGTCTGATGCTCCTTTTACACTGAATCAAAAGGTCTTTAAGATCTTTTGGGATTTCTGCAGGACAGTCATGATATGGTACAAAAATACTAGAAAAGCACGAAGGACCCTGCCAGCTCTGTCTTCTCAAGTAGGAGACAACCTCTTTTAACAGGGTATTCAAACAGAAAATGTGTACTGGTGATTGGAATTTCCTGGTTTAACTTTAAACAAAATCAGTAAAGTCATCAACTGTGGAGACAAGTCGCTTTCTTTGTCCAGTCTCTGCTCCAGTAACTTGCAGTGTTTGTGGGTGAGATGTTTTGCTTTGAACAGATGAGTGTTGCTGAGACACGGAGATTCCTACACTCTGATGTGATTGAGCCTCTTCTTGTGCCTAAAGATGAAAACAGTGATCACAATAAGACATCAAATTTGAAAATTAAGCTTTCTGCACAGTTTACACTGCTGGTCATTTGTACTTAATCGTCATAACTGTATGCATTTAAATCTAAAGTTGCCACCTTATACAAGGAATTTATATTTACCCGTGCACAAACAAGACAGAAAAATAGCAAAATTATTTTAAAATGGCAATTTTATTATTTTTTTAGTGGTTAACCAGGTAAGTCCACTAGATACAAATACCACTTTTCATGAGTGGCCCAAGAGCCCAATCCGGTTAAATGAGTTTAGTGTCTCAGAGTAGACAAATGGAGGCTGTGGGCCATAAAATCAGTATTACAGGGAGCAGCTCACTAATGAACAGTTCATAACCTCAATTCTGTACAATAACTGCCAGATACCAAATTCTAAAAATGAGTTAATGCTGAATATAAATATCAGTAGAGTGTGTTTTTTTTCCCTAAACCGATCCATGCGTTCAGTAGCAAGAACTGTGGGAGTAGGGTAAAAGGATGCAGCTCTGCATACTAAGAGGGGAGGAAGCAAGGGAGACCCCAAAACATTCCATCCTCTGCCACTTCCACACAGTTAATGTCACCTTCTTGACCATGGGCAACCCATTACAAGCATTTAGTGAGCAGCAGTGAAAAATTCCTTCCTAGACAATGGTATCACTATACTAACCAATAAAACAAGCCTCAAATGTCACATACATGAAAACGGCTGCATATCCATTGCTGACAGACTGCATCTGATGAGTCTGGAAAGGTTAAAAAAACTTGTGTACTCATCATAACACTCCATATGTGTTGGCCATTTTCATTTTTCATCAACAACTGGCCTCGGATCCGATCCTCAGATCTGACTCGACTGATTCTTCCAGACTGGATGAATAATGTCTGTCAGGTGAGACAGGAGGGTCCAGATGCATCCAGAATCCAAGGAGTATGTAAAAGATGAAGCCGAAGGAAGTGAAACCATATCTGACAAGCTAGTAAGGGGCAATGAAGATAACTGTGTTCTTCAACTGAGATGCTTACTGGAGAAATTTGGGGATGGGGTAAGCATAAAGTAGACTGGAGGGCTAAGCGTGAAGTAGAGAGTCCCCCCGGGACTTCCTCACTGGGGGATCAGGGCAAAGAATGTGGCGCATTTCTTTTTGAGGGGAAAAGCAAAAAAGCTCATGGCATGGGTGGCCCCATCAATGCAAAATCATCTCCGCCACACTGATATTGACAGATCACACATGAGGCATCAGAATGGACCTGCTTAACTTCTCTGCAATCACATTGGACTTCCTGGTTTGTGTGTTGCTGTCAGGAAAACAGGAGGAGATTGCCTATTGCCATACTATCATAGCTTCTCAACAAAGAGGGTAAGACTTGGTTCCCCCTTGTTGATGTACCAGACCACTGACCTACTGTCCATCTGAATTGCAATAGTCCTGGTTGGGAGAGTGTATTGAAAGGCTTGCAATGCTAGAGGACAGCTCTCATTTCCAGGACACTGATATGCATGTTGGCCAATTCAGATGACCATGTGCCTTGGACTGTCCTTCCCATCCAATGTGAGTGTCATCCGTGGTCACTGTGGCCTTGGGATGAGAGAGAGAACAAAGGGATGGCCTTTTCAATATTTGATTGGATTGGATACACCACAGAAGGTTATTCTTGCAAGCTTGAGTTATCCTGACTGGCCAACAGTACAAGGACGATTGCTACTGATATGGATCACAAGGCTTGGAGTATCAGATGTGCTGAAAGAGAATTTGTTTGTTTGTTTGTGTCTTTCGGCTTTTCCCGGTTAGGGGTCGCCACAGCGGAACTCTGGTCTGCTAATGATTGGCAGTAGATTTTTACGTGCCGAGTTGCCAGCCCTGACACACAACCTTCAATGAAGGTACGCCCATTCACGCATGTCTCCACACAGAAGACGCTCTTAACTGAGAATCGAACAGGACAACCACAGCACCACCACAGATATGCTGAAAGAGAATAATTCTGAATAATCTTTTTGATCTTGAACTGAATAGTTTGAATCTGAGGCAGAAGGAGAGAAGCTATTTGACTAGCTATAATGAAATGAGCACTAAAGAATTCCAGAGTTTGAGCTGTATTGAGTTGAGATTTGTTGTAAATGACTGATATCCCCAAATGAGAGCACAGCTGGAGTAAGTAGTCCCTTACTTGAATTAGTTTGATGTCTAGTTGGAGCAGTCAAGAGCCAGTCATGCAGACATGGAAGCACACAAAATCCCAACAATCTCAGGTGAGCTGCTAGAACTGTCATACACTTGGTGAACACCCTGGGGGCTGTGGTGAGACTAAATGGCAGTACTCTGAACTGATGATGACTGGATTCCAAGCTGGAAACATAGATATCTTCTATATTATCTGTTCATCTCGATAGGATAGTAAGCATCCTGAAGATCTATTGAGCACATCCAGCTGTCCTTGTGCAAAAATGGCAGAATGGACTGAATTGTGACCATCCAGAACTTTGTATACTGAATAGACTGATTTAGTCTGCCGAGATCCAAAACTGGTTTCAAGTCCCATCTTTTTTGGCACTAAATGGAATCTTGAGTAAATTCCTGATTATCTCTGGTCTGGGGGGACCTCTTGGATGACTCTTTTTTTAGCAACTTATTTCTAGTGCTGCTGCTTCCCTCTAACTGGGTGGAACATAGGGGATTTTTTTTTTGGAACTGATGGTGGGGGCTGGGAAAATGGTATGATATAACCTCTGGATAGTTATCCTCTGCACCCATGAATCTTTTGTGATATTTAGCCAGACTCTCTCCTGCAGGGATAGACGACCCCCAAATGCCTCCAAAGATGGACAGTCGGGCCCTCCCTTCAGGAGCACTAATAGGATCTCTCTGAGAAGGAATCTGTAGATTCCTGATTATGCAGACCATCTCTGCCACGGGGACATCATATTCCGTTTGAGTTTCCCCCCTCTGCCCCAGGGGAACTCTCTCCATGTGCATCTTGAAAGGGACTCTGGGATTTCTTGAGCCACATCTTTCTACCACCTTGCTGGTTTCTAGAAAAAGACCACTGAGGAGTACAAAAGTGTACACCCACAGCAGACAGGGTTTTCCTTCCTGTTTGTACCTAGAGAGAGTGTGTCTTTCACTTTGGGGTCAAACGACGAAGTTCTGTCAAAGGCTGCATTGATGAAAAAAGATTTGAAGGGTTCCACAAAAATCACACAAACGCATCTAGGCATGTCGCTTACTGGAACTGCATGAACCTGCCGCCTGTAAGTACCTTCAGCAGCATGAGATACAAGTCTCATGGACGAATTAGAAATAGACTGAAGGGTAGCCAACTGCGAGGAAGTGGTACTCCATTCCTCAGAAGATATGGTCCCAGAGAGGGAGATTTAGTAAGTTCCGTGATCAAATCTCTCCGAAGTCTTGTGAAATGTGCCAAATAATTCAGCAACCTAAAAGTGAAGGTCACTGAAGCACAGACATACTTCCCAGATCTGTCCAATGCCCTAGACTCCATGTTGAGGGGGAGTGGACAGATGAACTCTGTTATGCCAGTTCCTTTCTCGTGACCACTGCAATGACACTGGCATCAACAGGAACTCTCTTACTTCAGTGCGATCAATTTCTAGGTAGTGCAAGGATATTGTCTGGTCTCGAATACAGACTCATTTGTGTCTGGTTCCTTCCACACTTTGATACATTAAATCTATGAACTCATAAGCAAAGTCACCCAGGAGCTAAATGGGTCAGACCCAAAGGCCTCCAGAAACACTGATTCCTGTTAGGAAGGGTTATCAGGGGACCAGCCACCTCTTTGAGTAGTTCCAAGATGCCTCCAAATGAGACATTATTGGGTGATTATCTAGGGGACCCTTTCCCCTCAACAAAATCAGCATCCTCAGTTCCAATAACTATATCAAATCATGCACCAATAATAACCAAAATAAAAATGCAGGATAATGAAATAAAAATGAGATATTAGCACTTTTCCATCTAACTGTTAAAATGAGAGGAATTTAAGGAATGAGTAGTGGAAATTATTTGGGAGTTATTAGAGAAAATAGAAATTTCATATGAAAATATAGCTAGGGAGTAGGATAAAATAAAAGTGGGGTTTAAAATAGGTTGGAAATAAAAAAAAAGAGATATAGATAAGAAATAAGAATAATTATTTAGATGGCCTGACAAATGTTAAAGTATTGCAGAATAGGGGGAATCTCACAGAACAAGAGGAGGAGCAATTGTGGAATGCTAAGCAGAAAATAACGGATTACCTCAATAATATGCATGAGTTTAGAAAGACTGTCGTTAAACAACTGTTTCTTGATAATGTCAGAGCACAAAAACGTTTAGCATAATGACTCAGACAACAGAAGGGTTGTCACCAACTTTAGGGAGCCTATAACAAGAAAGCTAAGATATCCTGTAGAGGTACTACACTACAGATATTTGTATAGAGCAGAGAAATATGGAGATCAAGAAAAGGTATAAATGGAAAGGTTTATGGAAGAATTAATATGCCAAGGTTAGAGATAAATGAAGCTCAACTACTTACAGGCTAGGAGGGGATGAGATAAAATGGTGATGTATAACCATTCCACTGGAAAGTCAAAAGGAATAGATGCTATTCTTGTGGAAGTTTGAGCTAGAAGGGGAAAAATGATAAAGATCTGGAAGGTTTTGTTTAACACTATTTTAAAAGGAGGAGAAGCCTCAACATCCTGGAAGAATAGCGGTGGTGGCTGTAACACCTAGAAATGGTAAAGACCCATCAGCTCCAGATTCATACATGCCAGTTTCAATCATAAACCATGAATATAAAGTCTTTATGTCTTTAATGGCTAAAAGAATGGCAAAGGTGATGCCAAAATTGATAAGGTATGGATCAATGTGGTTTTCTGGAGAGAAGGCAAACATTTGACAACATTAACAAAACAAGAACACTGATGATTCTAGAGATAAGCTGAATGTAAGAAAATGCCACTGTTGTTGGTGGGTCTTGATACAGAGAAAGCATTTGATAGAGTAAGCAGGGAGTTTATGAGCAGGGCAATGGAAGCATTTGCATACTCTGATAAAATTATAAGGTTGATTAGGCGTATATATGAGGGCTCGGAGCAAGCAGTTAAAATGTTTTTAATCCCTTTAGTTTTATAGATGGGTCAGGTATATTTTTATCAACCAGAGGAGAACATGGATAGCAATTATTAAAAATCTGAAGGATTTGATCTGGGAAAGATGGCAAGAGTCAATTGGTATAAATGAGAAGTTATGTACCTACCATAACGTTCCATGTTAGTTGTCTTCTCTCGCCTTCTTTCTTGCTGGATGGGTTCGGAGCTGAACCTCGGCTCCGACTCGGCCACTTACTAAAGCTCGAGAGCTAATTTTACCGGCTTGAGGCAACCCTATATCCCATGATGCTAAGCGATAACTACCCAGATCTCGTTTGGTAGCTGAAACAACATTAGGCAATATAGTCCTCCAACTGGAGAGGAGGAGGAAAAAGGATAACCCTGAAAGGATCGCTATCTAAGCTGTAGTTACCCTAGGACAAGCTATTTGGCTGAAAGTGCAAGATCAGGACCCTTCAAAGAAGGGGAAATCTTCTCGGTCTGTCCAGGCTAGAGGGATGGTGGGCGGGACGCAAGAAAGGAGGCGCGAGAAGACAACTAACATGGAACGTTATGGTAGGTACATAACTTCTCAATGTTAAGTTGTCAATCTCGCCTTCATTCTTGCTGGATGGGACCGCGTCCCTAGCACCTTCATCCTGGGTGGCTCATTGGAACACCTAGCACCTTCATCCTGGGTGGCTCATTGGAACAGACTCTTGAGAACGGTGGAACCAAAATTTGCCCTGTTTCTGGAGGCCATGTCCAATTTGTAATGCGAAACAAAGGTATGAGGAGAAGCCCATGTGGCTGCTGCACAAATAGTGTCTATTGGTAGTCTAGCTTGAAAGGCTGTTGATGTGGCTAGCGGCCTGGTTGAATGGGCTCTTGGCCTAGAAGGCAATTCTTTACCTCTGAGTTGGTAAGTATACGTGATCAGAGAAGAGAGCCACCTAGACAGGGTTACCTTGGATAATGGAAGGCCTTTCCTATTTTCTGCATAAGATAAAAAGAGTTGATCAGATTTCCTGATTTGTTTAGTTCTGTCCAAATAATATCGGTGCTGACTATGAACGTCCAGACAATGCAGTTTTTGCTCCGCCCTGTTCGAAAAATTAGGGAAGAAAACTGGGAGGTCAATTGATTGATTTAAATTTGTCTGCGAAGCCACCTTGGGTATGAAAGAGGGGTTCGTTCTTAGAGAAACTCTGTCTTTGTGGAAGACTAAGTAAGGAGGACGAATGCAGAGGGCATGAAGTTCAGATACTCTCCTAGCAGATGTAACAGCGACCAGGAAGAGTGTTTTCCAAAAAAGTAATTTCAATGAACAGGAAGCCGCAGGTTCAAAGGGAGATAGAATCAAGGATGTTAAAACTAAGTTTAGATCCCACTGTGGTGGAGGATCCTTGATCGGGGGTTTGAGTAAAAAGACACCTCTAAGGAATGCTTTGCAAAGCTTATGGGACATGATGCTGCAGTCCGACAGGCCTATGTGAAAATTTGAAATGGCTGCCAACTGGGAGGTGAGGTCATCGTGCCTCTTTACTCATCCCTCATCAGGCCCATAATTGAGTACAATGCCCCTTTTGGGATGTACCTTACCAGACACCTGCAGCAACTGGAAAGACCCCAAAAGTACCTCACCAAGAGGATCAAAGGGCTCAAACAGATGCCATATGCTGCCCGGTTAAAGAAACTCCAGCTCTACTCAGTGGCATACCGCCTGTTCAGAGGCGATCTGTGCCTGACGTATAAAGCCATGTCCAACCCGGAATTAATGGACATGCTGCACCTCAGAAAATCCAAATCCCATCGAGCCACGAGCTCGAGAGACTTGAACCTCAGCACTGAAATAAATAGGACATGCTGGAGGGACAGATTCATAACCCAGAGGCTCCCTTCACTCTGGAATAAAATCCCAGTCCAGGTTAGGCAGAGTCCCTCATTGACTCTCTTCAAGAGGAATCTTGATGAGTGGATGGGAGATCGTAGGTTTACCCCGGGTATCACTTCTGTGTCACTGTTAGACAGAGGCACAGTATACTAACCTCGAAAAAGGGCATAGCAAAATAAATTTAAAATGGGTGGTGAAAGCCAAACACATTCTGGCTAGGCTTATAAATGCCCTAGGGCAGATAGCCTAGTATGAACCTTTGAACCTATGAACTGAACTTTTTCTGTGGAGGATGAAGATCCTGAATGAAAAATTTCAGCTAGGAAATCCAAGACCGAGTGAACTGGAGCAGTGAACGGATCTATATTTCTAGCCTTTGCCCAGAAGGAAAAACGTTGCCATTTACTAGTGTAGATCCTTCTGGTGGAAGATTTAAGGTAAGCTACTATAATATCCTGG
This sequence comes from Protopterus annectens, assembly GCF_019279795.1. Taxonomy (NCBI): domain Eukaryota; kingdom Metazoa; phylum Chordata; order Ceratodontiformes; family Protopteridae; genus Protopterus; species Protopterus annectens. The sequence goes on along the minus strand of NC_056746.1, from coordinate 168,314,362 downwards.
ACGGGATTTGAAATCATAGGAAGCCTGGCTAGGGACGGAAGTGGAGCAACCAAGCAGTGAGGTTGAGAGAATGGAGGGATTGGTGCAGCTGCCCCGACTGATGAGCCAAAAGATCTGGCACTGGATCCAGATGCCAAGGCTGCTCCAAGAGATAACGATGCATGAACGGAAACCAGATCTGTCGAGGACAATAAGGGGCAATGAGAATCATCTTGGCTCTCAAGGCGGTTGCTTTCTGAATTACCTGTGATGTTAACGGAAGGGGTGGAAAGGCGTAAAGAAGTCCCCGAGGCCAATCGTGGACTAGAGCATCTCTGGGGGGATGGCCTGGAAGGGGGAAGAGGGTGAAGAAGTCGGGGCATTTGCTGTTTTGAGGTGTAGCAAAAAGATCACAGCAAGGAAGGCCCCACTTCTGAAAAATCTCTTCCGTCACAGATTGTTTGAGAGACCACTCGTGTGGCATGAAAATAGCTCTGCTCAACCTGTCCGCTATGATGTTGGACTTCCCGGGGATATGCGTTGCTATCAGAAACCGCTGAGAAGAGATCGCCCATTGCCAAAGTCTGAGTGCTTCTCGACACAGGGGATAGGACTTGGTTCCACCCCGCTTGTTGATATACCACACTACAGACATATTGTCCGTTTGAATTGCAATAGTCCCCAGGGGAAGAGAGTCGTGGAGGGCTTGCAACGTCAAAAGCACTGCTCTCATCTCCAGGACATTTATGTGCAGGTGGCATTCGAAAGGTTGCTATGTGCCATGGACTGTCCTGCCCTGAAAATGCCCCCCCCCACCCGATCAGGGAGGCGTCCGATGTGACCATGGCGACCGGGGAGGGAGGAATAAAGGGTCTGCCTTGATGGACTTGAGGGGACAACATCCACCAAGACAGATGATTTTTGCAAATTGGAGTTATCATGATCTTGTGGTGCATAGGGAGTTGTTGGAAAGACCATTGGGAAAAAGCATCCACTGTAGAAGACGCATGTAAAGGTGGGCAAGAGGAAGGAGTGTGATGGCGGCCACCATGAGCCCCAATACTTTCCGGACATACCTGGCCTGAATTCTGTCGCTCTGAAGCAGAACATGGACATGGTTTTGAATATCTTAGACCCTTTGATCTGTTAACTTTGCTGAGAGCTGCACGGTGTCCAAGTTGGCGCCTATAAAGGTAACAGATTGACAAGGCGACAAGGCAGACTTTTCGAAATTTATACAGATTCCTAGCCCTCTGCAAATGTGAATGGTGTAATCTCTGGCCTGAAGAAGTTGATGCCTGGTGGTGGCGGTGAGGAGCCAGTCATCTAGGTATGGAAACACCTGGAATCCTTGATGCCTCAGGTGAGCCGTAACCGCTGCCATACATTTGGTGAACACTCTGGGGCTGTAGTGAGACCAAAGGGCAGGGCTCTGAATTGGTAGTGACTGGCCCCCAGCCGAAAGCGGAGAAATCTTCTGGAGCGCCTGTGAATTTTGATGTGATAGTACGCATCCTGAAGATCCATGGAGCACATCCAATTGTCCTTGCCCAGAAAGGGTAGAATGGACTGTAGCGTGACCATCTTGTCCTTTTTACAAACTTGTTTAGTTTGCTGAGATCTAATATTGGTCTCCAGTCGCCTGTTTTTTTTGGTACCAAAAAGAACTTTGAGTAGACTCCGGATCCTAGTTGGTCTGCTGGGACTGGCTGGATGGCTCTTTTTGCTAGTAGTTTTGATATTTCTAGGACTGCTTGTTCCCTTAGACTGGGTGGAACGTCTGGAAGGGTTCCCTTTTGTTGAGTTGGGGTTTGGATAAAGGGAATTTTGTAACCCCCGGATATAACCGACTGTACCCATTTGTCTAAAGTGAGGGAGAGCCAGGCTTTTGGGTACAGCGACAATCTTCCCCCGACTGCCTCCGAAGGTGGACAGTCGGGCAACAACTCAGGGATGTTGGAAGGGTTTGTCAGAAAGAGACTCTCTGCTACCCTGATTTTGCGGACCCCCTCTGCCTCTTGGGCGACGTCTGTTGTTGTTACCCCCTCTGCCTCTGGGGGTAAACTGACCTCTTGCGTCAGGTGTGACTCCTTGTGATTTGCGGAACCACATCTTTCCACCCTTTTGACCCTTAGGATATGGTCTGGAAGGGGTGGAGAAACAGACTCCTATAGCAGAAAGAGTCTTGCCATCTTGCTCGCATCTGGTCAAGGTGTCTTTCACTTGAGGCACGAACAACGTCGAACCATCAAAAGGGGAGTTAGTGAAGGACGCCTTGAAGGGGTCTGCAAAATTACAAAGCCGCATCCAGGCGTGACGCCTTAAGGCCACACCTGTGCCTGCGGCCCTACTCGCTCCATTGGCTGCATAGGAAATGAGCAGCATGGAGGAGTTAACAATGGAGTTTAGGGTTGCTAGCTGTGAGTTGATTTTATCTTGGGACCCAGCAGCTGACGGATCCTGTAAAACTTCACCCAACTCTTTGAGAACATCTCTATGAAGGCGGGTGAAGTGACACAAGTAATTCAGCGACCGCATGGCAAAGGTCGCTGAAGAAAACATCCGCTTACCGTACCTATCCATAGTCCTAGAATCCTTGTTAGGAGGATGGATAGATACTGAAGGATCAGCTAGCTCCTTCTTGGTGGCTGCAGCCACCACCATGGCATCAACTGAGACACCTTTTGTTAAAAGTTGCCTATCAGCTGGAGCCGTAATAAATTTAGAAGGCCTCCGTGGGGTGGGTTCCACCGAATCCGGGGCCGTCCATGCCTTCCGTGCCACCACTTCCATAAGGGGGTTGAAAGGCGGAGACACCCATGAGGTGGAGGGTCGAGAACCAAACGCCTCCAGGTAAACAGACTCATCCTCAGAAGGATTAAGGGAAGATCAGTTCCCCCTCTGTTTCAGGATTTCAAGGATGTCTGAGAAAGAGACATCCTCAGAGGGGGACCTTGGGGATCCTTCCGACTCATCCAAGTCGGTATTGGATGTAATGGACTCAGGGAAGTCCACATGCTTCCTCTTAAATGTCCTCTTGCGCGGAGGTTCACCTGACGGGTCAGGAGAAGCCTCGGAAGAGGAAGAGGAAGATATTCCCAGTGGGGAAACCTGAGGCGTTGGATCTCTGGGTCCGGGAGCAAGAGAGTGGGAAGAGACATCAGCAGGCACTGTAGTGGGAGGAGCTGATGGAGCTGACTGTTGTCCATGCCCTGGGGCTAGTACGCTCCTCATCACTTCGAAGGCTCCCCTATCAGACAGGCCAGAGGGCTCCCACTCCGAAGAAGTAGGAACCCCAGGCCGCACTGACAGGGATGGCTCCGAAGCCGATGTCGGGACCAAGCTCATCAGCGCCGACGCTTCGAGAGGGAGAACGGGGTCAGACAAGGGTCCAATGCCACTCTCCCCCTCGGAGACGGCGAGAGAGAACAGGCGCCTGGATCCCTCCAATGAAGGCATCAAGGAGGAGATCGGAGCAGAGGACGACGGAGCTGAAGGGGGAGGTATCGGCTCTGACATCACAACAGTCATGGCTCCAAGGAGCTCCGGCTCCGAACTCTGAGGGAGAGTCGAAGGAGGAATAGTAGGTGGAGTTGAAATAGCCACTGTCTGATGAGATGGGCTATGAAGCATTTGGGCCAGTGCCTGAGACTTTAACAGTCTACTGACCACTCTCTCAAGGTCATGGTCGGAAAGCCTGGACGACCGAGAAGAACGTCTCCGATGGCTCCGCTCCAAGAGCAAGGGTGACCCCGGAGTCGAATGGATCGATTCCAAAGATGGGGATCTGGACCTTTTCCTGGAGATGGATGGAGCCGAAGATACGTCGGCTCCAGCCGGAACTGACCGTGAGAGTAGAGGCTCAGCGGTATCGGCACCGAGTGGAGCCGATGCTGGAAGCTGCGACACAGAAGTGTCGGCTCCAGCCGGAGCCGATCTTGCCACAGATGGTGAGCCAGCAGCCGAAGGCTTAGGACTTGGAGCCGATGGTTTGGCTGGCTTCGAGGGCTTCCCCGGCACAGACTTAGACGGGGAGCCCTCGGGCTTTAATAAGCCCCTTAAGATTAATTTGTTCCTGGGCTCCTGCAGGACTTTTGGACTGAATGCATGGCACACAGAACGAGAGTCCTGCAGGTGCAGAGGTCCCAGGCAGTAAACACAAGAAGTGTGACTGTCTGTCAGAGTCATCTTCTGACAGCATGAGTCACACTTCTTGAAGCCTGAGACCTTTGTGTCCTTCGACATAGTGCTGTCGAAGTAAAAGGGCACAAATGTAAAAAAAAACACACAAACACACACGCCCAATCCACACAAACTAAGAAAAAGAGGGATACAGGGGTAGAAACACAGTACAGAATCCCTGTCAGGAATTAAGAAAGGGGCAGGCTTAAGGCCTAACCTAAAGGGAGGGATGTGTAATTTGGGATAAGGGGAAAAGAAAAGGGTACTAACGGGGAAAAGGTTTAAAATTAACCGTTAAGTTAGCTAACAAGAAAGGAGTGGGAAAACTAAGTAAAAAGGTACTATATATATACATATATATATATATATATATATAAACTCCAAGACTTACCAAGAGCCGGTAAAAGCACCTGCAAGCTTAAAGCGCAAACGAGATCTGGGTAGTTATCGCCTAGCATCATGGGATATAGGGTTGCCTCGAGCCGGTAAAATTAGCTCTCGAGCTTTAGTAAGTGGCCGAGTTGGAGCCGAGGTTCGGCTCCGGCTCCGAACCCATCCAGCAAGAATGAAGGCGAGATTGACAACTTAACATCAGATTTTTCCAATTGAATAAGGCAGTTTGGGATTACCTGATTTGAAGGGGTATTTCAGAGCAATACAGTTAAGGCTCCCATGCAAACACAAGAAGAAACCTATAATTCAAAGTGGAAAGGGATGATGATGAAACAGGAGGCAAAGCTCAAGAAACAAGGACAGACTGGGATATTTGATGCAGATACTTAAGGAGAATAACAATAACTATACAGATTATTATATTCATAAAGTATTCTAAGAACTAAGCCAACATGGGAATAGAGAAAGGAGATTCTGCTGATAGGGATGACTACAATTAGGGATACAGATAATAGGCAAGAGGGGGCTGGAATTTATTGGAGAAAGCTGGCAAAAGAACCAAGGTATTGGAAGCAAATAATTAGACAGGGAAAGGCAGTAGAATGGGAAGGGGCCAAGAATTTACTTGGACTGCAGGCTACAGACTACCTTCTCTTTCAAGGATTGGTATCAGAGTATACGCAAAGAGTAAGAAATAGGGGGATACTAAGCAAAAGACCAGCACTGGTAGAGTTTTTAGTAGAATCTAGAACAGAAGCTGCTTTTAAAAAAAGGGATAATTAGTAGAAATTACAAAATACTGCATGATAACTAAGAATCAATCAGAGGAGGATAGAATGGAATGGGACAAGAGACTGGATAAGCAGTTCTCAAAGAACCAATGGGGAATATATGTACATCTTCCAAATATGCAACAAAGTCAGAAGATATAGGATATCTTTGCTTGCAAGTGTATCCATAGATATTTTTATACCCCAAGGAGATGCCAACATTTTTTTTCTCAGGTAGATAGCAAATGTTGGAGGAGATAGGGAAGAAAGAGGTTGTATTTGTCTAGACATAGTAATGCTTTGCTGAGTCTAATTATGATGGCTGCCAAAAATTTACTAGAAAAGAAATCAAAATCTAAACCAACTTTACTAGTAGTAGTGAATATAGTAACAGAGACAAAACAACTGCAGTTGGGATCTTTAGAAAAGGGTAAGAGCAAATTACATAAAAAAATGGGAAATGTGGAAACAATACATGCAGAGGAGGAATGTGGTTTAAAAGAAGGCAGGATTTGAAAGAGCTATGTAATGTTTGACTGTCAATGATTGGATAGATAAGTGATGTATAATATTTGCAACTAAAATTATGTCAATATGGTTTGTTTTCATTTATATAAATGTATGATTGCCCAAGTCATACATGATAATTTAATAAAGATGTTTCTTGCTGGAAAAAAAATCAATATCCACAGTGAAAGACTCTTTTGGAGAGCCTAAGGGCTTCCTTTTCAGTTTCTCTTCTGAGGCACTTCCTCGGTAGGATGCTCCAGGGAGGTATAGAAAGAGATGATGATACCCTGGCTGTGTGGCCTGGAGATTAGTTTCGGCTGGCTGTCCCAGTGGAATGGATGAAAGAGGCTCTGGACGCAAAACTGAATAAAATAGGGAAGTGTGATCCAAAGTGGACAGAGTTGTCTGAATACTAGATATACAGAATGCTCTCTCCACTACCTCGAAAGCAGAGTGCCTGGGAGAAGCAGAAACTGATGGATCTAACAAGGCAGGCTTGCAGATCATTGGCTCCTGCTGTCCCACAGGCAAACCACCCAAAGGAGGAGTTGGAGCCAAGCTATCTAATTCCGATACTCCGAGGGGAAGAGATAGCTCTGACTCCAAGATTTTCAGATCCAACGGCTCCAGAAACAAAGCACAGATCTGAGAAAGAGTTACGAGTGGTGGTGTGCTTCTAAGGAGGGCCTCCAGAAACAATGGGGTCAGACCCAAAAGGACTTCCATTTGAATTTGTGTCCTGAGGAACTTCTTCATCATCCTATCCACATCTAACCTCAGATAGGCTCCTGGAATACTGAAGAGAGGGAGCAGTGGAAAAAGGTCTCAGGTGATGTTGGGGAGACTGATGGAAGCCTAGACTGACTGGTTCCGATATTAGGAGGAGGAGAATAGACCCAAGGAGATTTTTTGGATTGTAACGTGGATCCAGCTTTTTAGTAAGTTTAACCGGTGGCACCGAGGATGGAGCTGAGGTCAAAGCCGAAGGACATTCTGGGGATCTCTTACAAGCCTCTTTGGAAGTAGAATTGCTCTTTTTTTCTTGTTTCTTGGGGGTCTGAGCCACAGCAGCTATTGAGGAAGATTTAGAGGGAAGCAAACCCATGAGGATTAGCTTATTTTTCCTATCAGAGCGCGGGAGTTGAAGCCCTTACAAATGTCGCATTCAATATCCAAATGTCTAGGACCTAAACAATAAACACACTCAATGCGGGCGTCCAAATTAGCTATTTTGTGGCCTCATGCCACACATTTCTTAAAGCTGGATAACTTAGCTGACATTTTGAAAGACAAAAAGCTAGAAAGTTTTTTTTTTCTTTTTTTTAAAACAAATAAAGAAAGGAAAAGGAAAGGGAAAGAATTACCAACGATGGTAGTTAAGAGTACTACTGAAGTACAACAGAAAGTGAAATACCTGCAATGGTATAGTATTCACAGTAAGAGGAGAAAAAGTAGAGCTCATATTTGTGAAAAAGAGTTAAAGAGAGGAAACGGTAACAACTACAATAAAAAAGTAACAAAAGAAGTTAACTTCTTGTGAGATTTAATCAAAAGGAAATCTATTAAAAAACATGAGAGTTCGCACTCTACATCCAAACACTATGGCGGCAAATGAGATACAAGTTATATTAGGTGCCCAGGGCATTATGGGTAAAGGGAAGAGCTTGAAAGTTCAAGTGTTCTATGATTTGGAAGAAGCGTCCCGAGTCGGATCAGATCTGAACCCAATTGTTGAGGAATGAATGAATGAATGAATGAAAATGACATCAAATTAGGTGTTAATCCACTTTATTATCATAAGGTTGAAATGCACAACAGTTTTTGCTTAAATAGTTGAATCAATACAGTACAGTTGTGTACACGTACCATAAATGTAGATGTTCGAGTGTATTCACTGTTGCAGTCATTACATTTGGGTAATCTGCTGGCAGGTTGCCCTCAGTCGGCCTGATTAACAAAGTCTTGGGTCCTGTGTCGGTTGCTGTGCCTTCTTCCATGACTCAGGTCGTCAGGGGTATAAAACATGCAGCCAACGCCATTACATCAGTTTTTCTTGCCCCAGATGTCAGGTGCCCCCCCCCCCCACATGGGGAGCAATATATATATATATATATATATATATATATATATATATATATATAATTTAATACACAAAATATATACCTCCAAACAAAAGCAAATACACCAAAAAGTCTTTTAAGCATAGTAAAAGGAAGTAGAGGTATAGTAAGAGAAAAACAGGGGGCTGGAGGGAGGGTAACTAGGACTGCAACAGTGAATACACTCGAACATCTACATTTATGGTAAGTGTAAACAACTGTACTATGTTCTTCATGTTTCACTGTTGCAGTCATTACATTTGGGTGGATTCCCAAAGCTAAGGTTGGGAGGATGGATGTATACAGCATTAGGACCAGCTATAACACCTGCAGGACAGCAGTGGCAAAGCCAGCTCTGGATTTAGAGAAGAAAGGTAAATGGTAATGTTTGGTGAACGTACGATCTGAGCTCCAGGTAGCAGCTTCTAGAATGTCTCTGGTAGGAACACCTCTGAGAAAGGCTGTAGAAGTAGATGCAGCCCTGGTGGAATGAGATCTGATCCCCTGGGGGATAGTTTTACCATGGTGCATATAGAAGAAACAAATACAATGGCTTATCCATTTGGAAAGAGTCTGCTTTGAAATAGCCTTTCCCTCTGCCCGTGCTGCAAATGCCACCAGTAGTTCAGATTTTCTTAGAGATTTTGTCCTGTTTAAGTAAAATCTAAGTTGTCTGTGTACATCCAATGAATGCAGAATCCGCTTCCATTTGTTCTGTGGATTGGGAAAGAAAGTTAGCAAATGAATTGTCTGATTAAGAGCCACACTGGATATCACCTTAGCCATGAAGGATGGATTGGTCCTGAGAGACACCCTGTCCACATGAATAATAATGAAAGGCTCCACTGCCATAAGAGCCTGTAATTCAGGAATCCTTCTAGCTGAAGTGACTGCTAAAAGAAAAACGGTTTTCCAGGAGAGAAATTTTAAGTCTGCAGTAGCAGCTGGCACGAAAGGAGGGAGAGTGAGTTTTTCCAATACAAAATTGAGGTCCCAGGCAGGGGTTGGAGCTCTCCTGGGTGGTCTTAAGTTTTTTGGCCCCTCTGAGATACTGCTTTAGCAGAGGATGAGAGAAGAGGGAAGGTTCTGTGTTACAATGAGCTGAAATGGCAGAGGCATGGATTTTTATGGAAGAAAAGGACAGGCCCTTGTGAAACATCTCAGTTAAATATTGTAAAATCTGAGGAATATTGGGCACTGCTGTGCTTATTCCTTGTGACTGGTTCCAGGCACAGAATCTTTTCCATTTGTCAGCATAAGATTTTCTAGTACTAGGCCTTCTCGCCTCCAAAATGACATCCATCACAGGTTTGCTGAGAGATGCTAATGGTGAAGTTAGGTGATTAGCCATGCTGCAAGATTCAAAGTTTGGAGCGGAGTGTGCAGAATTTGGTTGTTCTGCTGAGACAGTAAGTAAGGTGTCTGAGGCAGGTGGAAGGTGTGACACATTGCGCAGGAGTGGGTACCAGTGTTGGCGAGGCCAGTCTGGAGCAATGAGAATCATTTTTTGGTTTGTCCTGTTTTACTTTTAGTAGAACTTTGGAGAGCAGAGGGGGAAAAGCATAGACTGATAGGTTTTTCCAGCTGAATGATAGAGCATCCACTTTCCAGGCTTTTTTGTGATGAGTTCTTGTGCAGAATTTGTCCAACTGACAGTTCTGGGGTGAGGCAAAAAGATCTATGTCTGGACTCCCCCATTTGCGTGTCAACATGTTGAAAATCCGTGGTTCCAGTTTCCATTTGTGTGGGTCCATGAGATTTCTGCTTAGTTTGTCTTCCAGAGTATTCAGCTTTCCTGGCAGGAATTGAGCTTGTAGTTGTATTTGGTAAGTTAAGGCCGTGTTCCACAATGCCATGGCTCGTCTGCAAAGGGGGTAGGAGGGCATACCCCCCTGCTTGTTTATTTACCACATAACTGTGATGTTGTCTGTCTTTATCATTAATTGTCCTGGATGAAGGTAGTCCTTGAAGCTATCAGTGCATTCTGTACAGCTAGCAACTCTTTCTGATTGATATGAAGGTGCATTTGATTTGGGCTCCATTTGTCCTGAATGCACTTCCCTTCCAGATGAGCCCCCCAAGCATAGTCTGATGCGTCTGTAGTTAGGGTTTGGGTGGCAGGGGGTGGAGTGAATGGCAGTCCCTTGTTTTGGTGACAGGCCTCTGCCCACCAAAAGAACTCTAGTTGCAGGCAATGTATGATAGGAATCATTGTTTCCAGGCTGTGACAATGTTGACTCCATAAAATTTTTAAGTACCACTGAAGTTTCCTCATATGCAGTCTTGCATATGGAATTAGAATAATGCAGGAGGCCATGAACCCCAAGGCTTGCAGAATTTGTCTTGCAGATAGCAGGGTTTTTGTGACCAGCTGTTTGAAGTAAGTTACCAAATGAATTTGCTTTTCTGGCGTAAGGTAAGCCATCTGGGCAGTTGTATTCAAGCTTGCACCCAGGAATGTAATTTTTTGAGAGGGTACCAGTTGTGATTTCGTTTCATTTATGGTCTACCCTAGACAAGGTAGAACCCTTTTTACAAACACCAGATGCTTTAAAAGAATGGTCCTTGTTTTCTGCCTGAATTAGACAATCGTCCAGGTATGGATATATCTGAATATTTCTTTGCCTGCAAAATGCAATTACTGGAGCCAGGCACTTTGTGAAGACCCTGGGTGCAGTAGATAAGCCAAAGGGCAGTGCAGAGAACTGGTAATGCAAGTAGCCTGGAGGTATCTTCTGCAAGATTCCCTGAATGGGATATGCAGGTATGCCTCTTTTAAGTCTAGAGTTACCAACCAGGCATCTTTGTCTAACATAGGAAGTAACTGTTGAAGAGTCAGCATCTTGAATTTTGGAATGTCCAGAAATGTGTTTAGAGTAGATAAGGCCAGAATTGGACGCCAAGATTAGTCTTTTCTGGGTACCAGGAAAAGTCTTTGAATAGAAACCTTGTCCCTTTTCCTTTTCTGGTACTGACTGAATAGCCCCCATGTTCATGAGGGACAGAACTTGTTTCTGGGCCTCTGCCCACTGATTTGGGGGCAGATCTGGCCATCTTTTTGGGATTGGCAACATGTGGAAATGAAATCTGTATCCCTGGGATACTATATTTAAAACCCATTTATCTTGGGTTATAAGTTGCCAGTTTCTTGCATGAAGTGCCAGTTTTCCCCCCAAAGGGGCAGCTAAATAAGTGCTTGGTGAGTGTAGAGGGAAGTCATTGAGAGTATTTACCATAGGGAGGTGCCTTGTTTCCAGATTTGGAGGTGGAGGCACCCCATTCTTTTGTTCTAAAAGTTCCTTGTGACTGAAACCTGGAGCCTTTGGAATGTCTGGGTTTGACTTGAACGGCTCTCAAAGGAACTGGAAAGGACCAGTTCTTAGTAGGCCAGTGCCTACTAAATCTTGGAGGTTGCACTTGTAACAAATCTTTCACAGTTTGCATAGATTTAGCTTTATCTTCTATCTTTTTTAAAACTTCTTCAGCCCTATTACCAAAGAGACGGTCCTGTCGTAAAGGAGCATCCAACAATTTTGCTTTAACATGATCAGGCAGATTTTGCTCTTTAACCCAAGCATGCCTTCTTAGCACACCCAGTTACAGCAGCCCTGCAAGAGGCCTCCAAAGAATCAAAACCACATTGCAAAGTATGTTTCCCAACTTGTTCAGCTGAATGCAATAAATCCTGTAAATCTTTATTTTCCACGCAGTCAGAAATTAACATAATTTTCTGTTTAAGCTGTCCCATGATATGCTGTTGATATTTAAGCATATGAAATTGACAGTTTAAACCCCTGACTGCCAAGGTTGCAGAAGTGTAAATCTTCTTACCCCATCTATCCAGCACCCTGGAATCTCTATCAGAAGGGGTTAGATTTTTTAGCAGTAGAGGCCTTAATGCCCTTGGGACCCTGAGAAATGGTTTCAGAATCTGCAATAGGATTTTTGAAAAGGAATTTGTGGGAGTCAGGAACCCTGTAGTATCTGTCTGACTTACAAGGAGCCGGAGGCAGAGAATCAGAAGCCATACTTGATTCTGAAAAAACATCATCAACAATGTCTAGAACAGGAGGGATAGCCAAAGACCTATGCTGAGGAAGAAGAAGAAAATCCCCAAGTCTCGTTTTAGATTCAGAGACATCCTGACTTTCCCAGAGGAAATGTCTCCTTAAAGTATGTAAAGTTTCCCCAAAAGAAAAATCCTCAGGGAGAGAAGCAGAAGGAATGGAATCTTCTGCATCAGAGTCCTCATAAGTAGGTATAGACAATTCCTGTTCATTAGAAGAGTCAGAAGAAATAGAATCCTGTTTAGAAGATTCATAATCAGTCTTGCCTAGGCCTCTTAGAAGGAGGGGGTTGGTTACCCCTGATCAGAGTGATTAAATCTTCAGCCATTTTGATCATTTGTTTTTTAGGCATAGGGGTCCAGGCGTTGGTTTTTTAGACATAGATTTAGATTTTGGTCTTAGTTTTGAAGATGGCGTTGGTCTAATATACAAATCTGTAGGCCTAAAAACACCCTCAGAAGCCAGTGCCTGCACAGTGGCTCCGGACCCATCCAAGGTAGAGACATCCGCGGGTACCATAACTGAAGCATCTCGTGGCATACCGGACTCTGAATGGGTCTCAGTAGAGTTCTGCAAATCAGAAGTAGCGGGTATCAGGGGCTGTGAAAGCACCTGAGTACCGGCGAACTGGCGACTGGCTTAGGAGAAGCATCATCGTCAGTTTTGGACCTCGACGGTCTCTCTCTTTTTCTTTGCGTTTTGTAGGTATTCCGGTAGTCGGATTGCTAACAAGACAACATTTCTGGATAATTAAATCATGAGCCAAAATATTTAGAGGCAAAAATATACAGACGTTTAATAGTGCGTCGATCAAATTTAGCACAAAACAGACAGCAATGTATGTTGTTGGTCAGGGCCTAGGCAAGGAATACAGTACAAATGAAAATCCTTATGAGGTATTTGCTTCCCACAAGTAATGCAATTATTAGCTTTTACTGACGTCGGTAAAGAGCAAGAAAAAGTTTCCCCAACGGGGTACTTAGCTTTTAGTTAAAGACTTCGGTTTTGAAACTCAAAAACGTAAAATTTCAGGAGTCGGCCGACTGGCACTTGCGAACTGCTTCTGCTATGGGCACCGTTCGGCAAGAAAGACATGTAATGGCGTCGGCTGCATGTTTTATACCCCTGACAACCTGACGTCATAGAAGAAGGGACAGCTACTGATGCAGGACCCAAGACTTTAATCAGGCCGACTGAGGGCAACCTGCCAGCAAATTACCCAAATGTAATGACTGCAACAGTGAAACACGAAGAACATCTTGAAAATGGTAATGTCAAACTCTCAACATGTCGAACATGTAAACTGTGATGTTTAACATATGAACTCCCACTGCACCCCCACACCCCCTGGATATTATATATATACCAACTTCGAGATCACACTACAATGAGGAAAAGAGAAAATTTCCCAATCTGCACTGTACTGCTATCTCCATTCATAACATCAACCTCATATCAGTGAATGAACACTCACATTTGCTAAAGTAAATTCGAACACCTTCAGTTCGACATTTGGGAAAGTGTGGATATACGCAATTGACCATCCTAGTTTCACGTAAGTGTCATTCCTCATTATGACAGCAAACCTGTTAATCCACTGACAGAGTAGCAAAGGCATTTCATGCTTTTAAATAAATTAGCCTACTTTAAATGCAAGTCCTTGTTTTACATGAAATTCCTAATACACAGCCACAAAAAGAATACATCACTTCTCTTTAATAGTCATCACTCTCCAAAACACAATTGCTTTCTTCTCAAATCTTTGGTTGTTGCTGTCTATTACAAAAAGGAGATTCAATTTACCCACCAATGAATGAAGCACATAACATCTGAACTCACTACTGCCTTTTTCATAAGATTATACAACTGTAAAGAATAATAAGAACGGTTGGTGTAACAGTACCACAGAGTATTTATTTATAGTGAATCTATCGGGGGATCTTTCATTTGGCTCCCTCTTTGTGATCAGTGAGGGAATGCCTTTCAGGGAATTCATCTCCAAGCTTACTACAAGACAGTCAAACCCTGACGGGAAATAAAACTCTCTGAATGACAAAACATGGAAAGAAGGCAGATGAACTAGCTAAGATGCCAAAGAAAGTGCAACAACAAACTATATCACATTTTGTGGGGAAACCTGACACAAAAGGCCCATTATTTTTCACAAGGATCTGCTAGCAATTAAAGAAGGTGGTGAAACTACTCATGTGGATGACTAACAGAGTTTGCCATTTCTGCCAAAGCCGAATAACTGGATAACATTTATACAGTAAGGTAAAAAAATCAAGTACCTCCAAAACTGATGCACATTCTACAAAATTGTATAATATTAAAGCGAACTACTCAGTGTGAACTCCTTTTTATCCTAATATTTACAGAGCTGTGAAAAATATATGCATGTGCATTCCCATTCTTACATCTAACTTGAGCTCAAATAAGAATAAAAACATCTACTGCATCTTCATGAAGTTCTAAATATTTTAAGTTTCATAAATGTAACAACGTAGCAAAACAATAATCTTTTATGAAATGGGATACTTAAAAAAAAACTTCCCACACTGGTGGTGTCAGTGCAAATTCTGCTCCATAAAACATCAAACTGATAAAATGAAAAATTATCATGACCTTTTCCTCAATAATAATTTTCAGCACTTCATCACCTCTTACATCCTCTGTTAGTTGAAATTGCATTCTGCCTTTTATAAATCTAAAACTTTAAACACTACACACTGCTTTTCTTACCTGTAACTTTAAGATTAATCAAGTGACGATTAAATGAAATCATCACTACAGATCCATGCAGTGCTGCAACCTTCAGTACACAGCTTACAGACAAACTCTACCTGCACTGTGATAATTATGTGACATCTCCACTGCTGAGCTCCCATCTCATTTACCCAGCAACTTCCTAACATGCTATCATAACGTAAACATCACACCACCACAAATATCAACATGTTTCACCCAGGTGTTTTTACAACTTTGTTCCATTAAAGATGTATATTCCAAGGAAATGGCATGTCACCAAATAAACAAATATATTCTTATGCATCAAATAATCGATTCACAACTTCATCTGTCATCCCTTCTTTGGGACATTACATCTCTATGTAATCATAAATTATTTACCCGTTAGAAGAATATGTATTAATGTATATGTTTAGTGCTTATTAGAAGCTAAAAGGGTTAACACATTTCATTCTATTTTATGTACAGCTCAATTCTGTATAAGATTATAAGATGCTTTTCAAACTGCAGTATGCTTTCTGAAATTGCAAGATGCTCTCTGACCTAGTATTTGCTAGCACAGCAAAATCCATGTTTATGAGAAGCAGGTGATTATCTGCAAGGTCAGGAAAATGAATGAATAGTGAATGAATAGAACAATACTGTTTTCTATAATGTGATTGAATATGAACAATCAGCCCTGTTCGTGTTATGAGAACATGCACAGCTGCGGAAAAGAAGAGATACATCAGACAAAAAACTGCTTGAAGAAATGAACTGTAATCTGTACTTGCTTTGTGCTCAAATTAGCCATAGTACCTTGAATTGTAACATTGCACAGTAAAAGTTGTATCTGATCGGTGGTCGTCAAGGCCATGTTATTTTTCTTAGGAAGTTTTTTTGTAAACTTGATATGCCAGCAGAAAATCATGGACAAACAGCTGCTGAGAAATAATATTGAAAGAACTTGTGATTTATTACATCAGCTTAGTAGGCAATACCTTGTAAGAAATGTATAAAAATAGTTTCACTTCCTGATTCTAGTTAGACAAACTCCGTATTAGCACGTTTTTGTCTCCTTGCTGCAAGATTAAAGTGCCTTAACCTGAACCTGCCGTGTGTTGATCATTTTGAAGTTATTTTTCCTTTGACAGATTGGTCCTTCGGACCGGAACTCTCACTTCACCTCAGGTCAGATGGGCCAGGTGGCAAGAAACTGTACGGGGAAGAAACCACATCGGTTCTTCTGCTTTGAAAGACCTCCGACTGAATTGTCGTTCAAAAGAGGCCAGACACTTTTCTGATCTGTGACTGGAGGACGAGTCGGTAACGAATCAGAGAAGGTCAATCACGGAGGCTCAGGTAAGGTGAGGTTTACCTTTTTTCTGTTTTAGATCAGGGACTTGATTGAAAATATCTGTCAGGAGATTTGTTTTGTACAAGTCAGGGACAGAAAGATTACAGTCTTGTCATAGATCAGGGAAACAGAATAGGTAAGACAGTTATTCTAGATAAAACTGTAAAACAGAAAATCATGGTACCATGTGAAAATAAGAAGGGTTACGTAACATTTTTTCTTTAACAAATCAGAACAATATGAGTAATAAGTGCACAAAAAGTTCCCAAAACCCACCACTAACCGAAGACGCAAAATATATGTAATCACAGCGTGCCAACAATATTAGATACTATACAAAATGGGTTAATAAATATGAATTTAATGGCAAATTAGAAAAATCCTCGCTTATTAAACTTGTCAAACAGCTTAAAGCTGACGCAAAAGGTCAAGTAAAAAAGTAACGTCAATTAGGGGTTCCTCAGGCACACAGGTGGATTGAGGAAGCAAACCGTAGGGAGCAAAAAAGTAATAATTCAAAATCTATGTTACTAGATAAAGAAGACAATAATTTGGTAATAGCATCAGCCCCTCCACCCCCTCCGCTTCCTGCACCAGAATATGAAGCGAGTGGACAAGCTGGTCCACCTCCGCTATACCCGGCTGTTACCGCAAAGCCAAGACTGTATGTTAGAGATCCCATCGAGACTAGATCTCGAACACATAATTTAAGAGGAGATATTGAGTTATATGAAATAAATAAAAATTCACGAGCTATGAGTGAAGAAGAGATATGTCCACTCAGAAGTACCAAATCCGCAGGCAGGACAGGACCCAACTCTCCTAGTATATAGACCGTGGACACCGGAAGACATCCGGAAAGCCACAGAGGGAATTCCCCACCCAAAAGTCAATTTTAGAAAATTCTTAGAAGACTTATAGGGCATGAGGTTAAGTTATCATTTGAATGGAGAAGAAGTAGAAAAAGTAGTCAAACAGACCATAGGTCCAGACTGGCACATGATCAGTGGCAACTGGAATCCCCGTGACGCAGAGCATAAGCCACTCCCACATAGCAACGCAGAATTGGATAACAGAGTGAAAGGTCTAACCAACCGAATCTCAGAGAAATTGAAGCCTAGGGCAGACTGGACTTGCATTAATCAATGCATCCAACAGGAAGGTGAAACTGTTGACAGATATTATGCTAGATTACTAGAGTGTTTTAATAACCACTGTGGAATGCAGGTACCTGAAGATCAAACACATGATTCTCCATATGAGCAGCAATTAAAGAATGCATTTTTGAAAGGCAGTATTTTGCCTATAAGCAGCTTTATTACAAAGTACATGGTAGACCATCGTACAAGTAGATTACAATCACTACTTGAATATGCTAGGCATGCCGAAAGGCATTTTAACAGTAAAAATAAAAAGAAAGCCCGATTATTTGCTGTAGAAGACGGAGCAGAAGTTTATGTAGTACAGTCCGGAAAAAAGGGCAAGAAAAATGCCCAGGGAAACAAACAATCTGATAAACGATCAGAAGAGTTTGAAGAGAGAAAGAAAAGGGGTGAATGTTTTAAATGCGGAAAAAAGGGACGTTTAGCAAGGGATTGCAAGAAAACAAGAAGGCAGCCATGGAAGATAAGGAGGGTGAGGACTGACTATATGATAGTCAAGAATCACTAGAAGGGAATAACCAAGAAAAGACAAATGCAAATGTGATAAAGGGAGTAGAGAATGTGACAGAAGAAATACAGGAAGTACAAGAAATCACTGATGGTGAATAAAGTGAAATTTTAGACTTGGCATTATTGAGCCTAGAGCTCTATTTAACAGACACAAAACCAGAAGTTACACTTTTGGTAGAGGGGAGGGAAGTTAAATTCTTGTGTGACTCGGGCTTCACGAACCCTGATACATCCTTCCAAACTACCAGAAAATTCAGAATCACTCGATTACATATTAGTGAAAGCAGCTAATGGACAGCTGTATCGGGAGCCACTCTCCCACAACATAGCAATAATTGACCCTGTTTCAGGGATGACCCAGAAAAGCTAAATTGTTGTTTCTGCAAAATGCCCAGTGAACCTTTTGGGCAGAGTTCTTATGCAGATATTTGGCATAGCAGTAGTACCGACTATGCAGGGTATGGAAGCACAGCGACAAGTGGATACTTTTGTGGTACGACCGGAGGGTGAAACATTTTATTGGTACAGCCAGGACTTAGTTACAACTGGTCCAGGGGCAGTAACCGAAGAACTGATGAACGTAGCCATCAGTAAGTCCCCCTCCCTTGACACTGATAAACAGCATTTGTTGCACTGTACTCTGTATTATTGTAGCACACTAGGACCTGATAAGGAATATGAGCAAAAACTGTTTAAAAACCATGCAAACAGATTAGTATTAAGTAATCTGTACTGGGACACAGAAGGGAACAGTGTAGTCAGCTGTTCAATCCCCCAGGAATTCTTTGCACTCTATAAATCTAATCGATTACCACATGTTAGTTTAACCAAAGACAAGAATGTGAAATGGGCAGATCTTGGAGAAAAAGTCACAAAGTGGGAGAAACAGAGTTAGAATTGTCATGAACACGGAATACAGAAACAGAAGTTAAATTGGATAACACAGACTCACCCAGCTGTACACTTGCAGTCTAGCGAGGACAGCTGATTAGCACTCTTAAAAGAAGAGGAAGAAAAAGCTTTACGGAGCATACCAGAAACTCTCTGGTCAACAGGGAAATCAGATGTAGGAGTAATTTGTACAGCAGGACCAGTTACTATTACGCCAAAATCAGCATTTAGACCTCAAAAGAGACAGTATCCCTTAAGGAAGGATGCAGAAATAGGAATCAAACCTATAATAGCAGCTTTACTAAAGGAAGGAGTACTGATAGAATCTCCCGATTCACCATGTAACACACCCTTATTTCCTGTTAGGAAAGCAAACGGAGAATGGCGTACGGTCCAAGACGTACAAGCTGTAAATGACGCAGTAATACCTAGAGCACCTACGGTGCCAGATCCACATACTCTATTGAATGATTTGAAACCTCAATAGAAGTATTTCTCTGTGGTAGATATTAGCAACGCATTCTTTTCGATACCGATACACCCTGACAGCCAACATTGGTTTGCATTCACATTTCAGGGAAAAAGGTATACATACACGCGACTACCACAGGGGTATTTTGAAAGCCCAACAATATTTGCACACGAGATGGCAAGCAACTTGGCAGGATTTAGCCCACCAAGAGGCAGCCAAATTTTACTTTATGTAGATGACATCCTGCTGGCAGCCCCCACCCAACAAGAATGTAAAAAAGATACCATAGCATTACTACAATTTTTAGCCACACAAGGACATAAAGTAAACAAGAACAAACTGCAGCTTTGGAGAAAGCAGGTTAAGTACCTGGGATATGTAATACCCAAAGAAGGCAGAACATTAGATGAAGATAGAAAAAAATAGCAATTTTGCAGGCACCCAAACAGACTACCAAGAAGGAAATGATGTCCTTCCTGGGCACGACTAATTTCTGTCAGAGTTGGATTCCAAACTATGCCTTGGAGTCTGCTCCATTGACCAACTTGATATACAAAAAGCCTATGGCAGCACATGATTTATTACAATGGACACCAGAAGCAGAATCAGCTTTCTGCAAACTGAAACAACTGATAGCATCCTCATTAGTTTTAGGATTACCAAACTATCATAAACGTTTTTTCCAAACTGTAGATTGTAAACAAGGTTACATGACATCAGTGTTAACACAGCAGCATGGGGATTAGCAATGCCCCATAGCTTATTATTCATCACAGCTGGACCCAGTGACGCAATCCCTGCCCCACTGTGTACAACCAGTAGTTGCAGCTGCAATGGCAGTACAGGCTTCGGCCTCAGTAGTGTTGTTCCACCCTCTCACATTGAGAGTGCCTCATGCAGTCGCAATTATTTTACTGCAAGAAAAAGTAGCATATCTTTCTCCTGCTAGACATCTTTCTTGTATGACAATACTCCTGAGCCAACCTCATATGGCAATTGAACGATTTACAACTTAAACCCGTCTACCTTGCTCCCTACCCCTGCGGATGGCACACCACACAGCTGCCTGCAGGAAATTGAGCAAAAGACATTGCCTAGAAAAGATCTAATGGATGCTCCCTTGGATAATGCCGAGGTGACATATTACCTGGATGGCTCATGCAGAAGGGGTCCTACAGGACAGAATCTAGTAGGGTATGCAGTAATTTCTGATACTGAGATTTTAGAAGCGAAGTCTTTACCACACAACTTATCTGCACAAGCAGCAGAATTGATTGCTTTGACAAGGGCATGTACCTTGGCAAAGGATAAATGTGTGAACATTTTTACTGACAAGCAGTATGCTTTTTCTACTGTACATGTTTTTGCACAACAGTGGAAAAACAGAGGAATGATAACATCTACTGGTAAACCGATTAATCATGCGCAATTTATTTTAGATTTGTTAGAATCTATTCAGTTACCTCAGAAAGTAGCGATTTGTAAATGCGTAGCTCATACCAAGCAACAGGATAGGATTTCAAAAGGTAATGCGAGAGCTGACATAGCTGCAAAACAGGCAGCTTCAGCTTCAGAAGTATTTCTTTTGAGTGAGGAATTACAACCTTCTGAGATTTCAGATTTAGAAATGTTAAAACAATGCAGACACTTACTACAAATGTAGAAAAACAGAAATGGATAAGACGAGGAGCAATTCTTGAGAAAGGGCTGTACAACTCCAAAGAAAGAAAACCAATTTTGCCGTCTAACTTGTTTAGATATGCAGCTTTGTTGAGCCATGGGCAGTGCCATGTCTCAACAGGGGGGATGGTACAGTTAGTGAACCGGGTGTTCACTGCATATGGATTTACAAACTACACAAAAAATTTTTGTGCAGCATGCCATGTTTGTAACAGGCATCATGCACAAGGGGCATTGAAGCCTAAGCAAGGGAGTTTCCAAACACCACCGTACCTGTTCCATACTATCTGTATGGATTTCATAGAACTAAACAAATGTGAAAATAAGAAATATTGTCTTGTCATTATAAATATGTTTTCCAAATGGGTGGAAGCTTTTCCAACCAAAAATCCAGATGCAGCTACTGCTGCAAAAGTCCTTGTTAAAGAAATTATTCCTAGATTTGGCATACCGGAAAAGATCTACAGTGACAATGGCACAAACTTTGTGAATCAAACCATACAACAGTTGAGTCAATATTTCGGAATTTCCTTAAAGAACCATTGTGCATACCACCCCCAATCTGCAGGATTAGTAGAGAGGCATAATGGGGTTTTGAAAAACAAACTTAGAAAATTGATTAGTGAGACACAGAAGAACTGGGTGAACTGCCTGCCTCTGGCACTGTTGAGCATGAGAACTGTTCCAAATGCAAAGGGGTTAACTCCTTTTGAAATACTGTTTGGGAGGGCATATTATATACCTCAGTGGAAACCTCTTATGCCTACAGACCAGGAGGCTGACAGTTCACTTGCAGAGTATATGAGACTACTTTTAAGTAATAAAGAACTTTTGCAGTTAAATTCTGTTTCCGATAAAGAACAAACCAGACCATCGGAAGCAGCAGTAGTCCCAGGCACATGGGTCTGGGAGAAAGTTATCAAGAAAAGAAACTGGACCACACCGAAGTGGGGAGGGCCGTACCAAGTGCTACTGTCAACACCCACCGCAGTCAAGATCGCAGAGCGAGCATCCTGGATTCATCTGACACACTGTAAATTGGTTAAAAACTTTGAACTAGACAAAAAACCTGTTACTGTTACACAAGAACAAAATGACCAGATACGGAGCAAATAGAAATGCTGAACAACCTCAGAAGTATTGCATGATCATTCTGTTGGCCATACTGATAACATCAATCTTTTTGTTGTGGCCTTTCCTTTTTCCAGCCACACGAGCTGAACTGAATAAACGTAAATCATTCATAGACTGGCATCCGAACTTTAACACTTACCAAGCAATTAAATATGTGTATGCTGAAACTTTTAATGTTTTGAATTGCTGGATCTGCACAGCTATACCAACAGCATATGGGGTATCATTAATGACTGCTGCCCCCCTAGGGGTCAATGAGACCTGGGAAAATTTGCTTTTTGATACTACAACTGTAAAATCACAAGACAAAACAGCATTGTACCTGCCTGCTACACAAAAGGGAATTGTATGTTTTTACAAAAATGATACTGTTCAGGTAGGTTGGAGTAATTGTAATGTGACTATTCCTTACAAATGTTATACCAAAGCCAATAATGCAGGTTATATCTGTGATACAAACTATGACTCATATCTCGAGTCAATTCATAAGACTATTGATGAGATACAGCGTAATCCTGTTCTTTTAAAACAACTATCTATTATTGATAAGAAAATGTTACATGCAGGGCAAGTGTATATTAATACTAAAGTAGAGAATTGTTATTTTGTTTGTGGGGAAAAAGGCATACAAATGGTTACCTGAGAACTGGTCCGGCAGTTGTTTTTTGGGTTACCTGGTTCCGGCCATACGACACACTGCAGTTTTGCCTCAGGGAAGAATACGAAATGTCAGAGAGGTCACCAAGAAAAACGGAAATCAAATCAGAAGGCCTGAAAATCCAGTGGGATGAATCGAAGCAGGCTGGAGAAACCATAATTCCGTAAAAAACAAAGACAAACTGACACACATGGACTTGAGTGACGCTATTACATCATGGGCAGGTATAGCCCCTGCATATGGCGCAGTGAAATCGATTTGGGAGCTGAGAAAACTGTCCAAACTTCTTGAAGTAATGAGTAATGCAACTTTTGTAAGAAATGTATAAAAATAGTTTCACTTCCTGATTCTAGTTAGACAAACTCTTTATTAGCACATTTTTGTCTCCTTGCTGCAAGATTAAAGTGCCTTAACCTGAACCTGCCGTGTGTTGATCATTTTGAAGTTATTTTTCCTTTGACAACCCCTTTCTATAAATTCATTTTAAATTAGGACTCCGAATGATATGTCAAACAGCATATTAAAAACTTGCGACCAGTAAAGGAATGCCACCCTTATGACACACATGAATACAGATACTGATACAAGAAATCATCTCAATACCGTACATGCATCTCAAGTATAAGCCAATCACCAGAGTTATTATGAGTACAGCCAATTGACATATGGCTCTCATATTTGAAACACATACCAACCTAGCCATGATAAACTAAAACACTGCTGAGACAAAAATCCTCTACACATCCTGTTCAAAGGCAAATATGGTTTTATTTATTTCCCAAAACCAATAAAATTACTTATTGTAAAACATTCCACTCCACAGGACCATCAAAGCCTTATTAGACACTAAATTTGAATAAGAAGTTATGTACCTACCATAACGTTCCATGTTAGTTGTCTTCTCTCGCCTTCTTTCTTGCTTGATGGGTTCGGAGCCGATCCCTCGGCTCCGACTCGGCACTTGCTTTAGCTCGAGAACTCCTTTTACCAGCTCGAGGCAGCCCCATATCCCATGATGCAAGGCAGGAAGTACCCAGATCTCGTTTGTTGACAAAAGGGCAATAACACCAAGCATAAAATACTTCCCAAAGGAAGAAGAAACTTACAGATGGAAAAGGACCAGGTCTGAATGGTCTTTAGCATAATAGTTTCTTATACAAGGTCTGTCCAGGCCAGGGGAAGGAGGGAGGTCGCAAGAAAGAAGGCGAGAAGACAACTAACATGGAACGTTATGGTAGGTACATAACTTCTTAATGTTAAGTTGTCAATCTCGCCTTCATTCTTGCTTGATGGGACCACGTCCCTAGCACCTCTATCCTGGGTGGCTCAATGGAACAAACTCTTGAGGACTGTAGAGCCAAAACTGGCTCTGTCCCTGGAGGCCAAGTCCAATTTGTAATGGGAAACAAAAGTGTGAGGAGTGGCCCAAGTGGCGCTGCACAAATAGTGTCCAAAGGCAGTCTAGCTTGAAAAGCTGTAGAAGTAGCTAAACTCCTAGTTGAATGTGCTTTAGGTTTTGAGCACAGCTGTTTTCCCTGATCATAAATTTCAGTGATGACCGAAGAAAGCCATCTGGACAAAGTCACTTTAGAAACAGGTAGGCCTTTTTATTATCCGCATAGGAAACAAAAAGTTGATCAGATTTTCTAAATTTTTTGTTCTGTCCAAATAATATCTGAGCTGACGGTGGACGTCAAGATAATGTAGCTTTTGTTCAGCTCTATCTGAATAGTTAGGAAAAATACGGGAGATCAATGGATTGATTCAGATTGTTTTGAAGCGACCTTAGGTAAAAAGGATGGATTAGTTCTCAAGGATATTCTGTCTTTGTGAAAAATCAAATAGGGGTCGAACTGAAAGAGCATGAAGTTCAGACACCCTCCTGGCAGATGTAATAGCCACTAGGAATAACGTTTTCCAAGAAAGATATTTCAGGGAACAAGAAACAGCTGGCTCGAAGGGCAGTAGAATCAAGGATGTCAGCACTAAATTTAGATCCCACTGAGGAGGAGGATTCCTGATTGGAGGCTTTAGTAGGAAAATTCCTTTCAAGAAGGCCCTGCAGAGCCTATGGGACATAATATTATGATCTGCTATCCCGACATGAAAATTAGAAATAGCAGCCAACTGAACTCTGACTGTTGAAGAAGAGGAGCCTGCATGAAAAATCTCTGCTAAGAAGTCCAGAACTGCCTGAACAGGGCAGTAAAGGATCAATATTTTGGGCCTTAGCCCAATAAGAGAAACGTTCCATTTGCTTGTGTAAATCCTCCTGGTAGAGGATTTTAGTGAAGCTACTATGATATCTCTAACTGGGTTAGAGATCAAAGGAAGCCTGGCTAAGGAAGGAAGTGGAGCAACCATGCTGTGAGGTTGAGAGAAGGGATTGACCGGTGCAGCTGACCGGATTGGTGAATCAGTAGATCTGGCACTGGGTCCAGATGCCACGGCTGCACCAAAAGGTGACGATGGAGGAACGGGAACCAAACTTGTCGAGGCCAGTAAGGGGCAATGAGAATCAATTTGGCTCTCAAAACGGTAGCTTTCTGGATCACCTGAGGGATCAGAGGAAGGCATAAAGAAGTCCCTGGGGCCAATCCTGGGTCAGAGCGTCTCTGGGGGGATGGCCTGATAGAGGGAAGAGGCTGAAGAAGTCTGGACATTTGCTGTTTTGGGGAGTAGCAAAAAGATCGCAACATGGACGACCCCATTCCAGAAAAATCTCTTCCGCTATGGATTGCTTGAGAGACCACTCGTGAGGCATGAGAATAGCTCTGCTCAATCTGTCCGCTATAATGTTGGTTTTTCCAGGGATATGCGTTGCTACCAGAAACCGATGAGAGGAGATCGCCCATTGCCATAGTCTGAGCGCTTCGACACAAGGGGTAGGACTTGGTTCCGCCCTGTTTGTTGATATACCAAACTACAGACATGTTGTCTGTGAGGACTGCAATTGTCCCTACGGGAAGAAAGTCGTTGAGGGCTTGCAACGTTAAAAGCACTGCTCTCATCTCCAGGACATTTATGTGCAGATGGTACTCGAACGGTTGCCACGTCCCATGAACCATCCTGCCCTGATAATGACCCCCCCACCCGATCAGGGAGGCATCCGTGGTGACAGTGGCTGTCGGGGACGGAGGTACAAAGCACCTGCCTTGGTGAACCTGAGACGATGTGATCCACCAAGCAAGATGTTCTTTGCATGTTTGTGTCACCAGAATCTGGTGACGCATTGGGAGTTGCTGGTATGACCACTGAGTGAACAGCATCCACTGAAGGAGGCGCATGTAGAATCGAGCCAGGGGAAGAAGAGTAATGGCCGCAGCCATGAGACCTAATACCTTTAGAACCATTCTGGCCTGTACCTTCTTGCTGGCCAGAATGATCCTGACATGAGTCTGAATGTCTGAAACTCTTTGTTCTGTAAGGGTAGCTGACATCCGAACAGTGTTTAAGTTTGCGCCTATGAAGGTAATAGACTGGCAGGGCGATAAGGATGACTTTTCAAGTTGACTGAGATGCCCAAATGAGAACAAAGGTCTATTGTGTAATCCCTGGCTTGTATAAGCTGATGCCTGGTGGTGGCTGACAGGAGCCAGTCGTCGAGATACGGAAACACCTGGAATCCTTGACGTCTCAGGTGAGCCGTGACCACTGCCATGCATTTGGTGAACACTCTGGGGCTGTAGTGAGACCAAAGGGCAGGGCTCTGAACTGGAAATGACTGGACCCCAGCCGAAAGCGGAGAAATCTCCTGGAGCGTCTGTGAATTTTGATGTGATAATACGCATCCTGAAGATCTATTGAGCACATCCAGTTGTCCTTCTGTAAGAAGGGCAGAATTGACTGAAGAGTGACCATTCGAATCTTGTCTTCCTCACAGACTTGTTGAGTCTGCTGAGATCCAATATTGGTCTCCAGTCTCCCGTCTTTTGGGGACCAAAAAGAACCTTGAGTAGATTCCGGCTCTGAATGGTCTATTGTAACTGGCTGAATGGCTCTTTTTGCAGTAGTTTTACGATTTCTAACTCTGCAATGTCCCTTAGACCGGTGGTACATCTGGAAGGGAACTTGAGGGGAAGGGACTTTCCTCGAAAGGAATTATGTAACCCTTGGATATGATCGACTGTACCCATCTGTCTTGAGTGAGGGAATGCCAGGCTTCTGGGTACAGTGATAATCTTCCCGACTGCCTCCAAGGAGGGACAGCCGGGCAACACCTCAGGGATGCTGAAAGGGCTTCTCAGGAAGAGACTCCCTGTTGCTCTGGTTCTTGGACCCCTCTGCCTCTAGAGCGGCCTGTTGTTGTTACCCCTCTGCCTCTAGGGGTAAACTGACCACGTGAATCGGCGTGACTCCTTGGGATTTACGGAACCACATCTTCCCACCCTTCTGTCCTTTGGGATAAGGCCTAGAAGGGGTGGAAAACGGACTCCAACAGCAGAAAGAGTCTTGCCGTCCTGCTCACACCTGGTCAAGGTCTCCTTCACCTGAGGGCCAAACAAAGCTGACCCATCAAAGGGAGAATTTGTGAAGGACGCCTTAAAGGGATCCGCAAAATCACATAGCCGCATCCAGGCTTGGCGTCTAAGAGCCACACCTGTGCCTGCGGCTCTACTCGCTCCATCCGCAGCATAAGATATTAGCCGCATGGAGGAGTTAGCAATGGAATTGAGGGTTCCTAGCTGCGAAGCAATCTTTTCTTGGGCCCCTGCAGCTGTAGGATCCTGAACTACTTCTCCCAGCTCCTTCAGGATATCTCTCTGGAGTCTGGTGAAGTGACAAAGATAATTCAGCTTAACGCATAGCAAAGGTCGCTGAGGAAAACATCCGCTTGCCGTACCTATCCATGGTCCTAGAGTCCTTATTAGGAGGATGGACGGGCACGGAAGGATCTGCAAGTTCCTTTTGGTGGCGCAGCCACCACCATGGCATCAGCGGGGACACCTTTGGTAAGGAATTGTTTGTCACTAGGGGCAGTGATAAATTTAGAAGGCCTCCTAGGGACTGGCTCAACAGAGTCAGGAGCTGTCCACGCCTTCGTGCAATAACCTGCATAAGGGGTCGAAGGCGGAGACACCCAGGAGGTGGAGGGCCGAGATCCAAACGCCTCTAGGTATACTGACTCATCCTCAGAGGGATTGTTGGTGGGCCAGTTTCCCTCTGTTTCAGAAGTTCTAGGATGTCTGAGAAGGAGACATCCTCAGAGGGGATCTAGGGGATCCCTCTGACTCATCAAAGTCAGTATCCAAGTGACAGACTCAGGGAGTCTACATGCTTCCTCTTACAAGTCCTCTTCCTAGGAGGATCTCCCGAAACATCAGGAGAATCCTCGGAGGGGAAATTCCCAATGGGGAAACCTGAGGCGGAGGATCTCTGGGTCCTGTAGCAAGAGAAGTGGCAGAGATGTCAACAGGTACAATAGAGGGAGGAGCTACGGGAAGAGACTGCTGACTGATACCAGTGGCCAGTACACTCTTCATCACCTCGAATGCTCCCTCCCAGGCAGGTCCGAGAGAACCAGCTCAAGAGCTAGGAACTCCAGGGCCACCGAAAGGAAGTCTCCGAGGCAGATGTCGGAGCCGAGCTCACCAAGGCCGAGGCTCCAAGGGAAGAGCGGGCTCGGACAAGGGTCCGATGCCACTCACCCCTCGGAGGAGACCATGGAAGCCCGACCACGAATCCCTCTAAGGAAGAGGAGATAAGAGTAGGGGCTGAAGGGACAGAAGGAGGTATCCGTCCTCCAGCCGTAGCAGTAACCATGCCCGAAGACTCCAACTCCAAACTCTGGGGTAGAGTCGAAGGAGGAACAGTAACGGGGTGTGGACCAACAGTCGTCTGCTGAGACGGACTGTGTAGCATTTGGGCCAGTACCTGTGACTTGAGCAATCTACTGACCACTCTCTCTAGGTCATGATCTGACAACCTGGATGACCTTGAAGATCGGCTCCGATGGCTCCGCTCCGATAGAAGAGGCGGCGAGCAAGTATCGGCTCCAAGGAAGGAGACCTCGACCTCTTCCTGGAATGGGCCATCGGAGCCGATACTACTGATCCTGTCGGCACCGATTTCGGAGCCGGCAGAACGTCTCGATGTATCGGCTCCAGCCGAGCCGATACAGCTACCAGTAACGGTGTCGGAGCCGATCGGGCCGACACCGATGCCTGTGCCACATGGGTGTCGGAGCCGATCGAGCCGACACCGATGCCCGTCTGCGTGGGTGTCGGAGCCGATCGGGCCGACACCACCGTCAAAGCAGATTCGGCACCGATAGCCATCGGCCGAAAGCTTTGTGGATCAGAATCGGCTCCAGCGAGCCGATCTCGACTCTATACGAGTCGGAGCCGAGGCCGCAGGCTTAGAAACAGAAGCCTGGGCCTTGGCAGTTTTGGTTGATTTTGTGGAGCCGACTTAGCGGAGAGCCCTCCGGCAAGAAGACCCCTGAGAATCAACTTATTGTCTCCTGCAGGACTCTCTGGCTGAAGGAGTGACAAATAGCACAGGAGTCCTGCAGGTGAAGAGGGCCCAAACAGTACAGGCAAGAAGTGTGACCGTCTGTCAGAGACATCTTCTGACAGCACGAGTCACACTTCTTAAAACCTGAAACCCTCTCCTTAGACATGGTGCCTAAACACAACACACACACACACCAGTCAAATTAAATTAAACTAATACCAAGAGGTATTTAGTAAAAACACCAACACACACACCCTAACAGGGGAAGGGATAGGAAAATTGACTGACTAAAATTAAAATAGACAGGGATTTCTGTCAGAAAAGGTTAAAATTAAAATTAAACTATCAAAAATTAGTTTTAACTAAAAAAGGGGCTTAAATATCACAAATGTGAACTACTTACCAGGAGCTGGTAAAGAGAAGACCTCCCAAGCGAAGCGGCAAACGAGATCTGGGTACTTCCTGCCTTGCATCATGGGATATGGGGCTGCCTCGAGCTGGTAAAAGGAGTTCTCGAGCTAAAGCAAGTGCCGAGTCGGAGCCGAGGGATCGGCTCCGAACCCATCAAGCAAGAATGAAGGCGAGATTGACAACTTAACATCATTCCTTTTCTGTCAAGGCCTAGGCTTGATCTTTTTCACGAGAGTAAGGGGTATAAATAACCTTATGGGGTGTGAGCTCCTCAAGTTCAACCACCCCAAAGGGGGCATTCCTGGGGAGAAAAAATCCATTAGCCGATACATTTTAATGTACCTCAAATACAAACACAAATTATCCTAAATTAAATATGCAGTACCACAGCTCAGTGATGTCCATTGCAGTTACATTAGGAAACCCAGTACATAAAGATTTTCAAAAGTCATCACCCAAGGGCTATCAACAAAGTACACCAAAATTACACCATCTAGTTCATCATATTAAAATAATCCTCAGCATGCGTCTAACATATGATAAAATATCCACTGGGCTATCCCTTGGCCATATACGTGAATGTAAAAGAGTACACACAACTTCCTGACATGAAAAAGGTTCAATTAAACATTAAGATGCCAGAAGTACCACCACATTGTACAAAACTAGATTCAGGAAAAATTACTGCAAAATACAGAATCTGACAAAGAAGAAATAATTATCTAATTTCTATATCCAATATACATTTTTGCATCGTTTTCTGTTTGGTCTCCTGCCACATAGCCTTAGCTACCATAACCAAAGCCATTTTTATTCATACTTCTAGATACTTCATCTTGTGTTCCCGTAAATATGGGTACTGCTGAATGAGTTTTGTGCGCATGCACATAATTTATGGATATAGCCTTTTGTTTTATCTTCATTAATTTTATATCTAGAAAAGAGCTTACTTAAACAGTCTCAGAAAGTTCCACAATACCAAAATGTCCTTTTCTGGATGCATCTAGTACAAATTAATGTAATATGTAAATAGCATCAACTTTTCTGGACTACCATACCAATTATATCCTTGAATTTCTGAGTCTCTAATTTTCTTTATCAATGGCTCTAAATATAAATCAGACAAAGGGGAAACAGGACAGCCCTGCTTGGTTCCTCTGTTCAAACACAACTTATTGGAGCTGATCATGCCTCCAACCTTTCATATATTCTCCAAACTAACCTTATTATATCAGGGAATGCAAAAGCTTCCACTGCCCTGCTCATAAAATCCCAACTTATTCTGAAGAATGCTTTCGCTGCATCAAAACCAACAAAGTGTTTTTTCCCTTAAATTTTGCATCCCTCTGGAGCATCACTGTTCAACTAATGTTGGCAGATGTTTTCCCCCCTCTTCACAAAACCACATCCATCAATTCTGGCAACACTTTTGCCATTCTCTTAGCAGGTAGACATGTCAACACTTCATAAAAATGGTTTAAATTAAATGGGTCTATATGAAACTGTCTGATGGGTCTTTACCTTCTTTAGGTAAAACAGTCACCATAGCTTACTTCAATGACGGTGCTTCCCCTCATTTTAAAATACTATTAAACATCTTCCTCATCTTTATCACTTCCTTCCTTCCAAACTTCCACAGGAATACCATCTGCTCCCAGAAATATCCCAGTAGCTTGATTATGCATCGTTTTTATCTCATCTCCTCTTATCTTAACTATTAGTTGCTGAGCCTCATCTTCTTCTAACCTTGACATAATTAAGTCTTCCATAAATATTTCCATTTGTGCTTTTTCTTGGTTTCCACATTCCTCTGCTTTATACACATGTTCATAAAATTTCTGAAATCTTTTGAATACCTGTACAGGATCTCTGATTATTTTTCTTGTCATAGGCTCCCAAAGTTCAACAACAACTCTATCCACTTTCTTGTGCGCAAGTCGTTCTAAAAGTTTTTTTTTCTACGGAGTTATCAAAACATAGTTGATTAATGGTAAGCTTTCTAAACTCATGCATATTATCCAAATACTCCCTTTATTTTCTCTTTAGCACTCTGCAGTTTCTCATCTCGTTTTGTGAGATTCCCCTTATTCTGCAATACTCTGACCTTTGTCAACCCTCTAAATAATTCTAATTACTTTTTAACCATACCTCTGTTTTATTTCTACCTTATTTTTAAATTCCATTTTTCATTTCCCATTATTTATCTTCCCTTACAACTCTCAAATAATTTACACTACCCATTCTTTGAATTCCTCTCTTTTTAACAGGTAGGTGGGAAAGTGTCAGTTTCACATTTTTACTTCATTACCCTGCATTTTTGTCTTCGCTTTTATAGGATCTGAAACAGTCACTAGATTTTAATTAAATGCACATGCTTCTGTGAAATGTAAGTTCTTTCCAGTCTAGCCCAGTTATTGTACCTTGGCGAATAATATGTAAATTCTGTCCAAGTCCCTACTACTAAATTCACATGTTCCACACCAACTATTCTCATACAGTTCCTCAGAAATCTACCCTCTTTTGTTACATTTTCCCTTCTAGGTCACCCTGATATATTGTCAGTATTGCAAACCAAGTTCCAGTCCCCACCAATAAAAAGAAGTTATGTCTTACCATAACATTCCATCTGTGTTGTTCATCTTCTTTCATTCATCTGTGGTGGGTTTGGTTCTGAGGCCTAGGAACCAAGTCGGCCTATTACCAAGCTCACGCCAGCCAAAAACTATCGAGCTAAGTTTCTACCCACAATGCCCTTCTCCCTGTTACCTCAGATCGAGTTTGCCCATGCTAAACCAGAAAAGCAGAGGCCCATTCTGTGCAGATGCCCTAAGAAACCACTTGGACCCAAAGTATCCCCTCAGGAACCCTTGGAGGGGGAAGGAGGGTGCGAAGTGATGAATGAAAAAAGACAAACAACACAGATGGAACGTTATGGTAAGACAACTTCTTTATCTGATGTTGTTAATCTTCTTTCCAGTCATCACTGATGGGACAGAATCCTAAGCTACCTTGAGACACACAGTCGGCCCTTATGGAAGAACGTTCCTGAGTACCATTGAGACAAAGGCAGCTCTCCCTCTGGAGACCGCATCCAATTTGTAATGACTGATGAAAAGTGTGGGGTTTAGCCCAAGTGGCTGCTGTGCAAATGTCATCCATAGAAGCCCTGGAGTGGAAAGCTACAGATGTCACCATAGATTTAGTGGAATGGGCTTTAACCAGTGGCAAAGGTTCTTCTGTGGAAGAGTAAGAGAAGCATATGCAGTCCCTTAGCCATTTTTGGTAAAGTAACCTTGGATACAGAATTTCCCATTCCAGGTCCAGAAAAAGAAATGAAAAGCTGGTCAGACTTCCTCATAATTTTGATTCTGTCTAAACAGAATTGCCGTTGTTTGTGTACATCTAAGGAATGTAGGCGGTACTCTCCTTTATTAGAAAAATTCGGAAAGAACACTGGTAGGTCAATGGACTGACTGATGGAGAAGTCAGAAACAACCTTAGGGAGTGATATGCTGTCCTTGTGAAAGACCAAATAGGGTCTTTTTATGCACAATGCCTGTAGCTCCAAAACCCGCCTGGCTGACATAATGGCTACCACAAATAAGGATTTCCAAGACAAAAATTTCAGGTCATACTTTCAAAGGGGGGTTGAGCTAAAGATTGTAGAAGTAATGTGAGGTTCCATGGCTCTATAGACTGTCTGACTGGGGGCCTGATGGGTGAAAGTCCTTTGATAAAGGTTTTTACATAAACATGGTGAGATGAGAGGAGTACCATCCAGCCCATTATGGTAATTCGAAATTGCAGCCAGATGTACTTGTATGGTAGAGGCTGCAGCACCCTCTTCAAAATACTTAGACTAGGATTGCAAAACCGCTGTGACTGGAGCCGAATACGAATCTAGCATGTTATCCTTTGACCAGAGAGAGAATCTTTTCCATTTGTCTTGAAACAGTATTCTGGTGGATGGCTTATGATAGGCCAGGATAATATCCTGAACAGGTGAGGTGAGATAAACCTGCCTGCAACTAACGGAAGTGGAGAAACCAAGCTGTCAGCTTGAGACTGGACAGATTCAGGTCGTTCAACCCTTGGGGGTGAGCAATCAGGTCTGGAAGAGGGTCCACGGCGGGTGTACCAGATGAGGCCAAAGGAAGGGGAACCAAACTTGTCAAGGCCAAAAAGGGGCTATGAGGATCACTTTGCATTTCAACTGATAAACTTTCTTTAAGAACTGTGGATATCAGAGGAATGGGGGGATAAGCATAAAGAAGTCCCGTGGGCCAATCGTGAATCAGAGCGTCCCTTTGGGAATCTCCCTTTGGGGGGAATAGGGCAAAACAGATGCTGCACTTGTTTGATGGAGAGTAGGAAAGGTCGCAGCATGACTGGTCCCAGCGGCCACCACATCGGGATTGAGGGACCGCTGATGGGGCAGGAGAATACATCTGCTCAACTTGTCAGCAATCATTATGGAGCTCCCCGGGATAAGCATTGCTATCAGAAAGCGGTTGGAAGCTATCACCCACTGCCAAATCCTCATGGCCTCTCGACACAAGGGGTAGGACTTGGTTCCTCCTTGCTTGCTGATATACCACACTACTGACATATTGTCTGACTGAATTGCAATTGTCCCAGAAGGAAGAACTGGATGGAATGTGGAATGCCTGCAACGCTAACAGCACCGCTCTCAGTTCTAGAACACTGATATGCTGGCTGACCTCCAAAGTAGGCCATGTCCCTTGGACTATCTTTCCCTGGAAATGGCCCCTCACCTGACCAGGGAAGCGTCCATGGTCACAATGGCCTTGGGCTGAAGGGACTGGAATGGACGGCTCCAAAATTGTGTGTCTGGCCTCATCCACCAATGAAGGTCCTGCTTGCAGGAGTTGGTTATCTGGATCTAGGAATGTAGAGGATGATGATTCGGGAACCACTAAGAAGAAGCTATTGGAGAATTTGCAAGTGCAGCTTGGCATTAGGCATTTTCGGGATTAAAGCTGCCATGGATCCTAGGGCCTGTATAATCTCTCTTGCTGAGACTTTGTTTTGACAGAGTATCACCCGGAGTTGAAGCCTCAGTCTCTGGATTTTGTGAGCTGGGAGTGATACCAGACAAGATCGGGTGTTGAAGACTGCTCCGATGCATTCTATCTGCTGGGTAGGGACCAAGTTTGACTTCTCCCAGTACACAGTTATCCCCAAAATCTCCGCCAGAGAAATTGTGTTTTGTAGGGCTGCTACCAGAAGGTGCTTGGTGGGGGAGGTGAGGAGCCAATCGTCCAAATATGGAAACACACAGAATCCTTGCAGTCTCAAGTGAGCTGTAACCACTGCTATGCACTCTGTGAACTCTGTGGGAGCTGTAGAGAGACTGAAGAGCAGGGCACGAAACTGGTAATAATTGGCTCCTAGCTGGAAGCGAAGCAGAATTCTGGAGCACTTGTCTATTTTGATGTGGTAATAAACATCCGGAGATCTATCAAGCACATCCAATCGCCCTTCCTTAGAAAATGGGGGATGGACTGAACCGTGACCATCCGGAATTTGGTTTGGGCGACAGACTTGTTCAAGCTGCTGAGATCCAGAATGGGTGTCCAGTCCCCTTGTCTTTTTTGGCACCAAAAAGAATCTTGAGTAAAATCTGGATCTACTTTGGTCTGGTGGGGACTGGTTGGATGACTCTTTTTTTTTTGGCATAGGTTTTCTATTTATGAAGCTGCCTTTTCCCTCTGACTGGGTAGAACGTCTGTAAGTTTTCTTGGAAGTTTCAGATAAGAAATAAGAGGAATGGGGTAACCTCTGGTAATTATACTCTGCACCCAACGATCAGTGGTAATAAGAGTGCCAGGCAGCTTGGTGCAGAGAGAAACTACCCCCAACTGCTTCCAGAGGCAAGCAATCACGTAGCTCTTCAGGAGCGCTGGTAAGACTGTATAGAGAAAGAGTCTCTGGAGCCTTGGTTATGTGGACCCCCCCTCCTGCCTCTATAGGGGCATCTTCTGGAGTTAACCCCTCTGCCTCTGGGGGTATTACCACCACACTGAAACTTTGGCAAATCCACAGGGAGGCTGCACCAAAAAATGGGGCACCCCCCAAACAATAAACACAATCGTGAGAGACACTATTAGGTAGTTCACCATTACACAAGGTACAGTGTTAAAACCTGATGTACCTTTCTTATCAGACATCTTGAGAAGTAATCACAATTCAAAACTTTAGGAAAAGTGAAACTCTAATTTCCTAAGTCAGAAAAGATTTAAACACACACACAATATATTAACAAACCCAATATCAAAACACACCAACTAGAGTAAAAAGAACAGGGAAGGAATACCAGCTATGGTATTCAAGGAATTCCACAAGGGTAAAGAGAAAAGGGCCGTACCAGCAATGTTACTGAAAAAGGTTATCAATAGGTAGAAAAAGAGTGAAAAATATACCTAAAACTAGTGTAATTCAACAGGAAAAGGACTATAGCTCACAAATTTTAAGGAACAACCAAGTTTACACACACAATATCAAAAAAGTTTCCACTTAACTGAGAGCTTGGTTGAAATGTGGCTTTACGGCTACTCGGCAAACGAGATTTGAGGTAACAGGGAGAAGGGCATTGTGGGTAGAAGCTTAGCTTGAGAGTTTTTGGCTGATGCGAGCTTGGTAATAGGCCAACTCGGTTCTGAGGGCTTGGAACCGAACCCATCAGTGATGAAAGGAAAGAAGATTAACAACAGCAGATGTAATATTCCCTGCTCAAAGCTAATTATTACTCCCCAAAAAATTCTTGGGCTCCATAACAGCAGTTGTTGGAATATAAATAGATGTCAACGTAATTCTCCTCCCTTGCCAATAGCCCAGCGCGGAGTTGCTACAGGAGCACACAAGAGCAGCGGCGGTTAATCAAGGTTAAACTATTCGGGCTACCTAAAGTCCACTCTTCAAATTTTCCCTTAAAACAGCCTTCCTTGAACTGTACTGCTGATCTAACCAGCGTATTCTATATCTAAAAAGCTCAGCTCTACTTGATTCCTAAGTAGACTATTCTCCATCTGTAAAGCCTAGCACTTGCTCCTAAAGTATTTTTTTACTTGATATAGCACTTTTATTATACATAGTACCCCACCAGCCAAAAACCCTTTTCGATCACCCACATCCCCCGGAGTCTTTTAAAGTCTTTGTCTATTCCTTCTAGCATGTCGAGGGATCAGTTGCTAGTGTCCTCTCCTGCTCAGCTGGTGAATCTGGGAATATTGAGGCAATGTTACAATTGTCTCATGTACACGGACAACCCTCCCCTTCTCCCACAAAACACAAACACATGCGAGAGATGCAACTATATAGCCAAACTGGAGGCTGAGCTCTCTCAACATAGGACTGGTAAGACCAGACAGGAGGAGAAGGTAACCACACACACCACAAACCCAGTCTCACATAGTACTATCACAACTTCAAATCATACACATAAATACACAAAGACATACTCGGAGGCTCTGATCAAAAATCTACCAAAACAGCAGAGGCCACCAAAGCAGACACCCAAACAACTGCCACCTCAGGACACAATACATGCAACACATAGACCACACAGTCAGTGTGCCAAACAGTCACAGCTCTTAAGGCCAAACACAATGCCAGACACACTCGTCATTGGTGACTCCATAGTCAGACACACTGACGTCCCGCTCACCAGATTGAGCAAGGAAAAGGTCACAGTAAGCTGCCTGTCGGGCGCTAGAATCCGCCACATAACGCAAGCACTCAGGTCTCTCAACAGCAGGTACAAGTACGACTCTGTCATTGTCCACGCTGGTGTGAACGACCTGAGACGTACCTCCTTGGACTACATGAAAAGAGACAGAGGAGCTCTCTGATTATGTAGCCCAGGCAGGTATGACCCTGACCTTGAGCAGTATCCTACCTTCACCAAGAATGATGCCACAATACAGAGACAAGATGATCAGCTTTAATAATTGGCTTAAACTCTGGTGTCATTCAAAGGGGATCCAATGTCTGTCTGCCTGGGATGACATGCTGGACAAGCCACGCTGCTTCACAAGGGACGGCTTGCACCTGTCACCCCTGGGCTTCCGGATATTGGCAAAGGCTCTTGCCACCCCCATAGTGCCTTTTTTAGGCAAGGCTCAAATTCTAAACCTACCACCCTAGAACACAAAAAAGGAAAAAAACTAAGGGTAATGCTGCTCAATGCCAGAAGTCTCAACCTCAAGATGCACGCACTCGAGGCCCTTCTCAGTATGGAGAACATCGATGTCTGTGCTGTGACTGAAACCTGGTTCAAGGCTCCCGAGAGCACCCTGGCACTATCAGGTTTTACCTCATATCATGCGTTCCGGCCCCAAAATCCGGACAACACCAAGAAAGGAGGGGGGGTGTCTATATTCATCAAGGACACCCACACCTCAAGGTTGGTGGCAATGCACGATGCATCGGAGACCATCCAGGTGCAATTAACCATAGGCAAGACTGCTCTGCAATTTGTAGCATGTTACAGGCCACCCTCTCAATCTCAGGAACCTCACATAGCTTTCCTGAAAACACTGGAGGGGATAAATGTATCTCCAAACACCATCATACTAGGTGATTTCAACTACCCGAATATAGACTGGGATCACTACTCAAGCCCCAACACTCTAGCACAAAGGTTCCTAGAGTTCATAAACTTAAATGCCATGGAACAACTAGTCACCATCCCCACAAGAGGAGAAAACATACTAGATCTCATCATCACGAACATTGGGTCACAATGTTCAACACCGGAAGTATACCCCTCACTGGTGAGATCAGACCATAAACTAATCTCACTGGAAGTCCACATCCCGCCCCCACCCGAGATAAAAAAACCACAGTGAAGAACTTCTCAAAAGCCGACTTCACACTTCTAAAGACTAGTGTGGTCTCTTTTAAGGCCCCCGAGCCTGCGGAAACCATTACTCAAGCCGCTGAATCACTTACAAATGCCTTCTACCAGCACCTACAGGACTGCATGGATCAGGCAATCCCAAACAAAACAAAGACTCTTTGTACCAAAGGCAAGCGTCCAGTCTGGTGGACCCCAGCCATAAACAAGCTCTACAACAAAAGGAGGAAGCTATTACAAGATAGACAAAATCCTTAAAAGGGAAAACACCATTGATCATTATAAGTAAAAAACTAAGATCTCTCATAAAATCATCCAAAGCAAATGTTGAGAGAAAAGTCGCTAAGGACTCAAAGGACAATCATAAGGCCTTCTTTAGCTATGTTAGAAACCTGGGAGGAAACTCCCAGATATGCTCAGAATTAGTTCAAAATGATGTGAAAATTACTGAACCTACAGACATTGCCACCATACTGGCTGACAGGTTCAGTGCAAACCCCCCCCCCCCCAAAAGGTGAGATATCTATACCAGAGAATTATAGCCCCCCAAACATTTCTAACGCTCAGGTGAGAACTGCTCTCTCCAAGGCAAAAAACACAGCATCCATGGGACCACATGGTGTCCCCGGATGTGTGCTCCACGAACTCAATGAGGAATTAAACCCGCAGTTAGGGCAGCTGTTTAATGTTAGCCTCACCTCAGGATACGTGCCTAAGGAGTGGCGTACGGCAACTGTGGTCCCACTTCACAAAGGCGGTGCCTCCACCGACCCTGGAAATTACCGTCCCATCAACTTGACAAGCTTCATCTGCAAAGCTATGGAGAGGATCATAACGGAACTCATAAATAAAGACATAGGAGACTTGCAGACTTTGGATCCGACCCAGTTTGGCTTTGTCAAAGGCAGATCATGCCTTTTAAACTTGGTTGACTTTTTCGAAACAGTCACCAAGGTCATTGATGAGGGAAAGGCAGTCCACACAGCCTACCTCAACCTGGCAAAGGCTTTCGACACAATACCCCACTCAGGTATCATTGAAAAACTCATCAGCTTAAATGTAAACCCATACGTCACAAGATGGGTTGCAAACTGGCTAAGTGACAGAACCAAAGGGTCAGAGTTGCTGGTGCCATGTCAGACTCAAAGCCTGTCACAAGTGGTGTCCCACAGGGCTCAGTCCTGGGCCCTCTCCTGTTCGGCATCTACTTTTCAGAAGTACAAGCAAACACAGGAGGATTATGGCTGACAAAATTTGCAGATGACTGCAAACTGGGCGCCATAGTTGAGAACACATCTGACACAGATATCTTTCAGAAGGGTCTTATAGAAACGGATAACTGGTGCCAGAGCCATGGCCTAAAGTTAAACGCCAAAAAATGCATAGTCATACCCTTCGGGAAAAACAAGGTTACCCCTAGCTACCATATAGGTGGCAACCCACTAAGCACAGAAGAGGTTATCAGGGATCTGGGGACCCAGGTTGACAGTAACCTTTCATTTGACACTCACGTTGCCAAAGTAGTTAGGAAGACCTTCTACACTGCCCACCTGATCATGAAGGGATTCACATCTAGATCAAGGGAAGTCATCGTCCCCCTGTAGTCATCACTCATCAGACCAATGATTGAGTACAATGCCCCATTCAGAATGTATCTGACACGACACCTGCAGCAACTGGAAAGGCCCCAAAAGTTCCTCACCAAAAGGATAAAGGGTCTCAAAAATATGTCCTATGCTGCCCGACTGAAGGAACTTCAGCTCTATTCAGTCGCTTACCGTCTGCTCAGAGGTGACCTGTGCCTGACATACAAGGCCATGTCCAACCCAGAATTGATGAACATGCTTCACCTCAAAAAAGTCTAGATCCCTCAGAACTACAAGGGCGGGAGACTTAAACCTTGACACAGTTATTAATAGGACGTGCTGGAGGGACAGATTCATCACCCAGAGACTCCCTATGCTGTGGAACAAAATCCCGGTACATGTGAGGCAGAGCACCTCGCTGGCTTTGTTCAAGAGAAATCTTGACCAATGGATGGGAGATCGCAGATATACCCCAGGGATTATCTCAGTGTCACTGCTTGACAGAGGCACAGCAAAATAATGGGCATAGTATTCTCCAAACTAAAGGGGTGGCGAAAGCCACAAAACTCTGGGCTAGGCTTATAAATGCCCTTGGGCAGATAGCCTAGTATGAACCTATGAACCTATCTCTACCACAAATCTACCACCGTTGTCTTTTCTGCTCTTCTATCGCTATCAAATCCCTTCAATCAATCAGTATTATTGCTCCCCTTTTCTTTGTCTCTGATATTCTTCGGAATATCCATCCTGAAATCCTTTCTTTGAAAAAAAAAATAAACATGCTCACTTCTCTCACTATGTGAATCTGACAGCATTGCTATTTGCACTCTGTATTTCTCAATATAACTCAGTTCTCTTTCCTTTTTGTCTATACCTGTAGGGTCATTAGCATTCCAAAATAATACAGATGGATCAACCATTATGATAGAAAACTACTGCTCCCGTTTATTATGTGTGACAGTTTTTTTTGAATATGTATTTCATACTTTTGCCTTGTATGCACACACTGTTTGGAAGGTTGATTTTTATACAGTTTCTTCTCATAACAGTTTGAACCTATGCCACATTTTCAAGATTTTTTTTTCTGTAATATAACTTTACAAACAAAAGCTAAATACATTTTCAGAATACTCCCATCCCCTATTAACTCAGAAAAAAAAATACACAAATGTATCTACATTTTTCAAATGAAGTTTATCCCTCCAAACAGAAAAAAAAAACTGCTCCAAATCAACCAACGGTTGCACCAACAGGCATTACCTAATCTAAACTTAGGATTATTCATGCTATAGTGCATGCTACAGCCTGTACTACCCCTTACACTGATTGCAATCTGTTCTTTTACCTCTAGATCAGTCAGAGATGTAAAAAAAAAACTTGCATATTTTCCTAAGAAAAAGTGCACTAGCTACCTTAAAATAAAACTAAACTGTGCACTGCTCTGTTAAATGCATTAAATAAAGTATTAAGGCTGCTGGAAAGGGCTTCTCTTATTCACTTCCAATAATTTCATACATTATTTTTCACTGAACTTCTTGCCATTCTACTTTTAGATTTTGCACCTCCCTCACCAAAGAATGCTCGGAACTCTCAAGATTAATTG
This sequence comes from Protopterus annectens, assembly GCF_019279795.1. Classification (NCBI taxonomy): domain Eukaryota; kingdom Metazoa; phylum Chordata; order Ceratodontiformes; family Protopteridae; genus Protopterus; species Protopterus annectens. The sequence goes on along the minus strand of NC_056746.1, from coordinate 168,272,836 downwards.
CTTGCACTGACAGACAGATGTAAAAGTAGTCAACAATGAATGAATCATGGTAAATTTAAACCAGAACAATGTTCAGAATTTCTCCTGGCCAACTGTCTTCAGCTGTAGACATCTTGTCCCCAACTAAGAGCACTTGCTAATGAAAAAAAAAGCTAAAATCTTTGCAGATGCAAGAAAGATAGCATTTTTATGCCTTTCATCATTTTGTCTTATGTTTTAAGCCTATTTGGTTACAAAAAATTGTTTACAGCTTAAGCCAAGGACATTAATCTAGACAGCCACCTTTGGGAAACCAAGGGAAAATATCTTAATTGTACATACAATATAATCATTACACTTTTTTATCTACCTCCACCCCCAACAGCCCAAAATCACAGCACTTTATTAGCTTAAACTTGCTTCTGTTTAACCTTTAAGTTGTTATAGTGTAAAGCGTGCATTTATTACAACCAAGAAAAACAACTTGTTTGCTTTAATATTCTTAACATATACAACAGTAAATGAAGAGACTCCATCCCCACACATTTGAAGTATCTATGACTGCACTCTTTCCAATATAACATGCTGATTATATCATTAAATACTTTATACAAATACTGAGAATAAAAAAAATTTTACTTACAGTTAGTGTCCTTCTAAACATTAAAGGCAAAGTGGGGCACATGCTTTATAGTCCACCCACAAATTTAACAAAGTTAAGAATATTCTAGTCTTTCTCAGTCACACTTCATAAATGTAATTGATACTTTATAGGCACCCATTTATTTACTAATTTTAATGTTGCTGGTCTTCTTCCTAATCATTTTTATCTCTGGGGTACTCCTGAATCTTCTAATCAACTCCTACGCTTTTTCTGTCTCTTAAGCATTTCCTTTAGAATAAAGAAGAGTTTCAAAGGCAAAATCTCTCTATGAGCTTTCCTGTCAGAAGAATGAGAAGCAAAGTACCCTTATGATTGCTGGCTCTTTTTTTTCTTTGGATAAACATTTTTATGTCATTGTTAGTCTGTTCTGCATCCAAAAATGTCTTTGATCCCCTGGAAAAAATATTCTGTGGACAGCCAGATGCAGCAGCTTGAATTTCACACCTGCCTCTTGACATTTCCTATTTGCTGGGATAAATCTGCTTCTGTTACCTTCTGCCTGCTGTACGGTGAAGAATCATTTTCTACAATTTTTAACACTATTTCCTTCTGCCGCAGTTTTGTCAGGATTAACTTTGCTGGTATTACTGCATCTTTACTAAGAAAGCTCTTGGTTGCTTTCACATCGACTGGTTGGAACATACACTTGTGTGCCATTTCAATTAACAAACCCTGCTGTAGAACACCAGTCCTGTTGCTTACTTGAGCTTTCATAAATTTAATACAGTCAGTTCCTTCCAGCTTCTCTTCAAACTCTATTTTTTGAAACAGCTCTTCTTGTGAAATCTCCTACTTAGCTAGACTTTTCTTCATTTCAACCTCTTGATTTTTGCACAGTTATCAGTTAATCTGAATAGATAAAGCATTTTCTACTTTTCTCCAGCCTTTTGTTATCTGAGTTAACATATTCCTTCTATTTTTATTTAATTCAATCACCAGTCTGAGTACATTTGATTTATTTTTTCCTCTAAATTGCTGGAAGCGATCTACTTGTACTATAACAGAAGCTTGAATTACTTTTTACTAAACAGCTGCATGATTCTTCACAATCTGTGTTTTCTCTTCATCTTTCCTGGTTGATTTTCTTTCAGGTTCTCCAAATTTCTTCTTTTTTGGCATCCGGGCAGTGTACCTTACTAGCCAGTAACTACATTTTACCCAAAATTACAATTTCACTTGCCCTTTATTCTGTTTCCACATTCTGAAAGATGAAATTAAGCTTTTTATCAGTATACAGACATCTTGGAAGCCACTACAAGAGATATTAAAGGAATAAGACAAAGTGTCAACTCAGTGAAACAGAAGTCATGAGTTTGGGATGAGTACTGATAGAAGTGGATGATACTAACGAGAAGCTTACTACAAAAGCATGTAACCAGTTTAAAGGAGACTGTAACAGCTATTAACATGGACAACTATAAAAACACTGAAAAGGGAAGCCTATATAAAAATATCTAAGTAAGGGCATTATGAATTGGTCTGTTTACAGTTTCTTCTGCACTGACTGGTCCTGTTTGAGGAAGCTTTGTGGATAACCTATGAAATCCCAGCAAAAGCTATGCTAAACATTCAGCACTAGGACATCCCTTACAATCAAAGATGGAATTATCGAATAAGTCTGACACAGGCCTGATGTACTACTTCTGGAAGAGTCGTGAACAAAACTGAAATTTAAAAAATCCACAAGCTTTGGGAATAACTGGTTCTTTCACCTGTTGGAAAGGAGGGAATAAATCTTCTTAATTTAGTTACAGCATGAAATTTTATGATATTTTTGCCTGAGAAGTATGTGGACCAGTAATTCGAAAATATCCATCCGCTTTGCTGTTGTAGTCTTCTATGCTTCTGCATCATTAAAGAAGTATTGTTACAGTATTGGAATCTCAAACAAACCTGAGGCACCAGCTTACATAATCTTCCCTGAATACATATAGGAATCTTAAAAACAGAAATGTCAGTGTGGCATTGTGGTAATGTTGAAAACATGTAAATAAGAAAGCTAGAAGAAAATATATTGCCCGCTAAAATGGCCTCAGCCAAGACAGATTATAAATCTCCCTGAGTGCTTCCATTCTCAGTCAAAAGCACAACTACAAATATAAACGAATATTTAATTTATTGAAATTAATGTCTCTAAAAAGGCAGACATTAACCAGTTATGAGAAGTAACTTTCAGAAAGCATATGGTCCAGCCTGTTTAGCATGTAATCCTGTTAGTTAAAAATCATCAAAATGGAAGAAAAGTTCACACGCTGATTCAGCACTTTGGGAAAATATTATAAATAATATGCATTCATCTGTAATGTTCTATCACAGACATTTCTAAATATATGGAGTGTGTGTGTGTGTGTGTGTGTGTGTGTGTGTGTGTGTGTGTGTGTGTGTGTGTGTACAAATAAATCATGGCTAACTGAAATAGTGTGTATATAAAAGTTAGAAACATATGTACTGCTTTTATATGCAAACTGTGAAAAACAGAAACATGTCTTGCCTCAGCATGCTGCCTGAAATACACAACAGTTTACTGCATACCTACTGATCCTATTATATTAAGGACATCATTTTAATGTATTACTATTGTATTCTTTACGTTTACGCTGCAAATTAATTCTCATTAATTAGTAGTTATTGTATAGCACAGTTAGATATCAAATGTGACAATAATCTAATCTTTTTTCACCAAATAACAGAATAATTAATTAACATCATATTAAAGCTGAATGAATAAAGTACAGTTTTGTACCTACCATAAATGTAGATGTTCGAGTGTCTTCACTGCTGCGGTCATTACACTTGGATTATCCTGCCATCAGGCGGTCCCGCAGTCAGCCAGAGTTCCAAAGTCTTGGTCCGGCGTCGGTTGCTGTCGCCTCCTCCCCGACGTCAGTGCGTCAGTGGTATATAAGAAGCAACCAACGCCATTTTCTTCAGTTTTTCTTGCCCCAGATGTCAGGTCCCCCAAAAAAGATAGGCAATACATATTGCTTACAAAACATACATTAAGGTAAAAACAAAACCTTCAGTAACCAGCAAATACACCACATAGGTAGTATAGTGTATAAAGATATAGATAATACCCAGCTACGAAAGAGGGGATGGCGGGTGGGTAACCAGGACTGCAGCAGTGAAGACACTCGAACATCTACATTTATGGTTGGTGCAAAACTGTACTATGTTCATCGTGTTTCACTGCTGCAGTCATTACACTTGGGTAGAATCCCAAAGCTGAGTCAGGGTGGCTGGTTCTATAGAGGATTTGGTGTGGCTATGAGGCCCTGCAGCACTGCAGTGGCAAAGCCAGCTCTGGATCTAGAGTAAAGAGCCAAGTGATAACGCTTAGTAAAGGTGTGCACTGAACTCCAAGTTGCAGCTTCCAAAATGTCTTTGGTAGGTACTCCTCTAAGATAGGCAGTAGAAGTTGCAGTTGCCCTGGTGGAATGTGGCCTAATGTTAGATGGTACATGTTTCCCATGTTGTGTGTAGCAGAACCTGATACAGTGTCCTATCCACTTTGAAATGGTCTGCTTTGAAATAGCCTTTCCCTGTGATCTTGCAGCATAAGATACAAACAATTGTTCAGTTATTCTGAAAGCTTTTGTTTTATCCAAATAAAAGCGTAATTGCCTGTGTATGTCCAAGGAATGTAGAATTCTCTCTCCTTTATTCTGGGGATTTGGATAAAATGTTGGCAAGTGAATAGTTTGGTTAAGAGCCACACTGGATACCACCTTAGGCATAAATGAAGGGTTTGTTCTTAGAGAAACCCTGTCTTGGTGGAAAATGATGAAAGGCTCCACTGCCATTAGTGCCTGTAGTTCTGAGACTCTTTGTGCTGAGGTTATTACCAGTAGCAGAGCAGTTTTCCATGATATATATTTTAATTCTGCTGAACTGACTGGCTCAAAAGGAGGTAAAGTGAGTTCTTCCAAGACAAAATTGAGGTCCCAAGTAGGAGTTGGTGCTCTCCGGGGCGGTCTTATGTTTTTAGCCCCTCTGAGGTACTGCTTTAGCAATGGATGAAAGAAAATAGGAGGATCTGTGTTGTAATGAGCCAAAATGGCAGAAGTGTGGATCTTAATGGATGAGAAGGATAGTCCTTTGTCCAGCATCTCAGTTAAGTATTGTAGTATCTGAGGAATGTTAGGGACAAGAGGGTCAAAGCTTTGAGCCTGGTTCCAGGCACAGAATCTCTTCCACTTTTCTGAATAAGATTTCCTGGTGCTAGGCCCCCTGGCCTCCAAATTGACATCCATAACAGCTTTAGATAGAGGTGTTGTCTGTTTGGCTAATAAATCTACCATGCAGCCAGGGATAAGGTTTTGAGCTGACTGTGCAGGATCTGATTGTTTTGCTGAGTCAGAAGGTGTGGAATTTGAGGCAAAATCCAAGGTGGGCCTTGACCTAAGTTCTTTAAGATTGGGTACCAATGCTGGCGTGGCCAGTCTGGAGCAATCAGAATCATGTGTGGTTTGTCTTGACTGGCTTTTAGGAGTACCTTTGAAAGGAGAGGCAGAGGTGGGAAGGCATAAACGTTTAGGCTTTTCCAGCTGTACGAAAGAGCATCCACTTTCCATGCTTGTGTGTGATAAGTCCTTGTGCAGAATTTTTGTAGTTGGCAATTCGGTGGTGAGGCAAAGAGATCTATGTCCGGGCACCCCAATTTTTGTATTATTATGCTGAAAACTTGTGGATTTAATTTCCACTCATGACAATCCATGATGTTTCTGCTTAAGTTGTCTGCCAGAGTATTTTTCTTTCCTGGCAGGAACTGTACTTGCAGATGAACTTGATAAGTTATAGCTGTGCTCCACAAGGTCACGGCTTGTCTGCATAGGGGGTAAGAATGAGTGCCCCCTTGCTTGTTTATGTACCACATTATGGTGGTGGTGTCTGTCTTTAATAGTAATTGTCCTGGATGCAGAAGGTCCTTGAAAGCTGTTAGGGCATTTTGTACAGCCATCTCTTTTTGACTGATGTGAAGATGCATTTGGTCTGTGGTCCATTTGCCCTGAATACATTTTCCTGCCGTGTGTGCTCCCCAGGCGTAATCCGAAGCATCTGTTGTTAAAGTCTGCTTGGCTGTGGGAAGAGTGAAAGGCTGACCCTTGTTGAGGTGACATGCCTGTGCCCACCATCAAAACTCCCGTTGTAGGCAGGGAATTAGTGGTATTACTGTTTCCAAGCTGTGAGAGTGTTGAGTCCAAACACTTTTAGATACCATTGTAATTTCCTCATATGCAGTCTGGCATATGGAATTAGTAGAATGCTGGATGCCATGAATCCCAAGGCCTGCAGAAATTTTCTTGTAGGGAGTTGGGACTTTGTATACATCATTTGAAAATACTGAGTCAGTTGTCCTTGTCTGTCTGGCGTGAGATAAGCCATCTGGGCCGGTGTATTTAAGCTGGCACCCAGGAATATTATCTCTTGTGAGGGCACTAGTTTAGACTTCTTTTCATTTACTGTGTACCCTAGGTAACTTAACTTTTTTACAAATGCCAGATGCTTTAGAAGAATGTCCTTGCTCTCCGCTTGAATCAGGCAGTCATCCAGGTATGGATATATTTGAATTCCTTTTTGTCTGCAAAATGCAATTACTGGTGCCAGGCACTTTGTGAAGACCCTGGGTGCAGTAGATAAGCCAAAGGGCAGTGCAGAGAATTGGTAATACATTGAACCAGCTATGAATCTGAGGTATCTTCTGCAATTTTGTCTGATAGGGACATGCAGGTATGCCTCTTTGAGGGCCAAAGTAACAAGCCAAGCTTTCTTGCCCAACATGGGAAGAAGCTGCTGTAGTGTCAACATTTTGAATTTCGGAACATCCAGGTAAGTATTTAGAGTGGAAAGGTTTAGTATGGGTCTCCAGGCTTTGTCCTTTCTGGGGACCAGGAAGAGTCTTGAGTAAAATCCTTGTCCTTGTTCCTGCTGTGGTACTTTTTGAATAGCTCTCATGTCCATGAGGGCTGTAATTTGTTTTTGCGCCTCTGCCCATTGATTGTGTGGCAGGTCTGGCATACCTTTAGCCTTGGTAAAGTGTGAAAGTGGAACCTGTAACCTTGAGACACAATATTCAGCACCCATTTGTCTTGGGTGATTGCTTGCCAGTTTTGTGAAAAAAATGCTAGTTTCCCCCTAAGGGAGCTGCCAAAAGGGAAGAGTTTGGCATTGGAAGGGGGAAGTCATTGGGACTGTTTCCTGTAAGGTTGTGACTTGTCCACACTTCCTTTTGGGGTTGAAGCACCCCACTGTCGTGGTCTGTAAGAGACTTGGGGCTTTGATCTCCCTCTTGGGTGTCTGTATCTGCCTCTTTGTGGCCTGTCTGACACTGGAAAGGACCAATTTTTCGTACGCCAATTCCTGCTAAATCTTGGTGGCTGTACCTGTAAGAAATCCTTCACTGTTTGCATAGATTTTGCCTTATCCTCCATTTTCTTTAATACCTCTTCTGCCTTAACATCAAATAAAATATCTTGCTGTAATGGAGCATCCAATAACTTTGCCTTAACATGATCTGATAAGGTTTGTTCCTTTAACCAAGCATGTCTTCGAATCACAGATCCTGTAACTGCTACTCTACAAGAAGCTAATGAATCAAAACCACATTGCAAAGTATGCTTTCCCATTTGTTCAGCTGCATGCTATAAATCCTGCATTTCCTTAAAAATCAGGTTGTTCTGCACTTGTACTCATTTTCTGTTTTGACTGAGACAGTAAATATTGTTGATATTTAAGCATGTGAGACTGGCAGTTTAAAGCCCTTACTGCTAAAATTGCAGAGGTGTAAACTTTCTTCCCCATCTGTCTAATGCTCTAGAATCCCTGTCCGAGGGAACTGGATTTTTAGCCGTGGAGGCCTTGACCCCTTTGGGACCCTGGGAAATAGTTTCTGGGTCAGCAGCAGGATTTTTATAAAGAAATGTGTGATAGTCAGGGACCCTATAGTACCTGTCTGGCTTGACTGGAGCAGGGGGTAAAGAATCTGGATTTAAACTGGATTCAGAGAACACATCGTCCACAATATCCAACACTGGCGGAATAGCAAGGGGCCTGTGCTGAGGCAATAAAAGAAAGTCTCTGAGCCTTTTCTTGGATTCTGACCAATCCTGGCCCTACCAATGGAAATGCTCCCTCATGGTATGTAAAGTTTCCCCAAAAGAGTAATCCTCAGGAGGAGAGGCTGAAGGAATTGATTCTTCAGCATCAGAGTCCTCATAGGGGGGTAAAGAATATCCCTGGTCTGAAGAGGAATCAGAATATATTGAAACCTGGTCAGAGGAATCATAGTCTGTATCCTGCCTAGGCCTTTTAATCAGGAGGGGGATGGGAACCCCTGATCAGAGTAATTAAGTCTTCGGCCATTTTGAGCATCTGCTTTTTAGGCATGGAGGCCTGTCCAGGTGAATACTGTACTTGCTTCTTTGTCTTTAATGTAGTTTTAGACTTGTCTGTAGATTCAATGGTAAGTTGTGAAGGTCTGAAAACACCCTCAGAAGCCAATGCCTGCTCAGCGGCTCCGGACCCATCTGAAGGGTTAGTCTCCGTAGGCCCAACTCCTTGAGTATCCCAGAGGCCTAGGCAACTCCACGTGGGAGTTAGTCGTGGCCTGCGACTCTGAGGTAGCGGGTGTCAGGGGCTGCGAAAGTGCCTCACTGAGAACCGGCGACTGGCCTAGAAGAGGCTTCGTCAGTTTTGGGCCTCGGATGCCTGCCCTTACTGCCCTTATCCTTATCTTTGCATTTTTTTGTGAATTCCGGTAGTCTGTTGTTCCGACGGCATATTATAATTAAACCTTCGGCCAAAGTAATGGCGAGCAAAATCAAACCGACGTTTAATAGTGCAATTGTTAAATCTAGCACAATACGGGCAACTAGTGACGTCGTGATCTGGGCCTAGGCATGGAATACAGTAAGAATGAAAATCCTTATGAGGTATTTGCTTCCCACAAGAAATACAATTATTAACTTTTACTGACATCGGTCTGAGGCAAGAAAAAGTTTCCCCAATGGGGTACTTAGCTTTATTGAAGACTTCAGTTCTGAAATTCGAAATAGATATCTCAGGAGTCGGCCGACCGGCACTTGCGAACTGCTTTTGCTTTGGGCACCGTGCGGCAAGAAAGACTGAAGAAAATGGCGTCAGCTGCTTCTTATATACCCCTGACACACTGACGTCAGGGAGGAGGCGACAGCAACCGACACCGGACCAAGACTTTGGAATGCTGGCCGACTGCGGGACCGCCTGACGGCAGGATAACTCAAGTGTAATGACTGCAGCAGTGAAACACGAACATCTGCCTACAGCACCAACAGCTTGTTTACAAATAAAATGCTTCAGGCAGCACTTATAAAGCTAGCTCTGTGACAAGAGGAGGAAATGACATAGGAAATCATTACAGTAATGAGAAACCTTTAAAGGATAAGGGCTCAATTCCATTTTTCCCTTATAGGCAGGACAGTATCCTCTAAAACTCTATAAATGCTGAGACACTGAGCTGTAATCGTTGTCAGTCACTACACAGCTAATAAACTATACTGACCCTGTGGTGCTTTTCTTATTTACTTTTTCCCTCACATATTAACTTCTGATAGTCTTCAGTCTGGCATCTTAATGAGGCCAGGAAATGAAGACAGTGGTCCAGAGAAGACCTATGTTCTTCGACTACTGCTATAATGTAGTAAGAAAAAAGATTATTTGAAACATTTTGGAAGGTAGAGACAACTGCAATGAAATACAAGATTTCTTTTCAAGACATGTCATATCTAATCATAAGCCAAAAGCAGAAGTGAAAAACAGTGGGTCTATATAATTACCTCGAATATCCAGAATAGCGAATAGAAATCAGTCGACACAAACGTCGATCTACACATTCAGTGAACTATCGAACCTGAAGACATCGAACAAGTTTGTTGTTCAGCAATGTGATCGTGGGATGAGGAAATATATCCTTTTCCCCACTGTAGTGCAGCCTCGGAGTTGGTATACTTAAATAGGGGGGGTGTGGGGGGCACAACCCCCCACATGGGGGGTGCAGGAGGGCTTGCCCCCTTACAAAAAGTGTGTAAATATAGTTTTATTTAGTTGGGTTTCACTTACCTGAATGGCACTTTTGATGACATAATGCGTTCGATGTCTTCATTTTTGATGGTTTGGTAGTTAGCTGAATGTGTAGATCGATGTTTATGTGTCGCTATTCTGGACATTCAAGGTAATAATATAGACCCAAAAACAGTATATCTTGGTGAGGAAGAGGAAAACTCAAAACAAGATTGAGACAACAAAAAGAGGAAATTTTAAAGGAAAATACAATAACTATAACAAGAAAGGACACATGGCTAACAACTGCTTGGCATAACCTGTGAGCCTAGCTGGACACCGACCTAATTAAAGAAAAGGAAAGGGGAAAAAGGTAAAAGAAAAAAGGCTAAAGAGAACAAAAAGGAAAAAAATAGGAAAAAGAAATCAAGACTCTGTACCAAAAAGTAAAATTAAGAGCAACTGAGTTAGGCTGCCCACAAAAAATGTGTACAAACAATAACTAGGTTATATAAGGAGACTGAGCAGAGCACTTACAAGCTCTGAAATAAATCTTACATGCAATGAGACAAGGGTACAAAAATAGGATAACTTTATAAAAAAAAAAAAAGAGAGAGAAGTCAGTTAATGAAGACTTCAGTTATTTTTTTGGGAATGACAGTGTCAGAAAGAAACAGGTGTATTAGGGAATACTAAAAAACAACTAAAAGTTAAGGCAAGCTCTTTGATTCTCAATGGAAACACACCAGATTATGCAGGTAAACCAATCAGCTAACATGCTCAAGAGGTACAGGAAGGGAGATGGCACCTCAATTAAAATGAAGAGATGCTATCGGTCTTCTCTAAAATTGAAGAAGAGCTTCAGAAAGAGAAAAGGAAATCATCATACAGTTTGGTCACAATATGAAATTATGATGGTTATAAAAAATGGATTGTGGTATCAGGTTCTAGGTTATTACTCCAGAGCATGGAGTCTAGTTGAGAAAGGAGTAAAAGGAATGTGAGATAGCAGAGTGGTCCACTGAAGTAACAGTCAAATACATGCTAGGAGGAAATCCTCACGGAAATGACTAATGCATGACTTGGGGAATTACTGCAAGTTTTGCAAACCAGATGTGGGGAAGGACAACAGCTGCAACAGTGATCACACACACACAGCCAACCTGCCAGCTACATCTCCTATAATTATTTTGAACATGATTTGACTTTAGGCAGCACAATATAATAACGCTTGACAGTTCTCCCAGTGATACTGTAACTATTTCACCTTACCTTAGTGTTAGCTTTGAGATAAGTCATAAGTTGACTGTCAGGACAGTAACAGCATACTTACTCACAACAACAGGCTCTGGGGAGGTCTGTAAAGCACAGAGTGTATGAAAGAAAAAAATTGCAGAAATAAAATAGTGTGTATTCATTTTGCTTTTGATAGCATATTTGTCCAGCACATTCTCTATCTATACTACCTTAACTGTTAATGCAGTTTTAAATGAGAAATCCCTCTTTGTCAACTCTTCTTTGGTGCGATCATCAAATCCTCCTCCTTCAGCTCTTCTTTGCACCGAATACACAAATTCCTATATCGGCACGAAAAACTAATGGAAGGGTGCTTTTGGTGCATGCGCACATCAGCTAAAGGATGCGGGTGTGAAAAAAAGTAAAATTTGAACTTAAGGGTCGCAGGCCGCGGGTTGGACACTACTGCTCTAGAGCTTAATTATCTCTACATAAACCAGCCACAGTTGAAAAGGGTTTAAAATATTTAATAATAAATACTAAAAACACAAGACAATACTACTATACTACAGTGCTATTCAAATGTTCAGAAATCACACAGAAACTTAAAATAATTCAGTAGTACAGTTCTGACATAACAGAAAAACACTTTGTCTAACTTTCTTCTAATTTCCTAGCTATTACTACAAGAAAACATACTTCTGAAATATCTCAAGACAAACAGGCAGAGTGCTGATAAGTTGGATATCAAGACAAAAATGCTTAATAATCTCTGGTTTTCACTGTTTAAATTGAAACAGCAGTTCTGATAAAACATTACATCATTTGTTTACACTTTCTTGGTTCCCAGGCCACACAAACTGCATTTACATTCTTTTACACTTAGAGCAATAAAGGGCATTCCACATATAAATTCTGGTCATTAACTTTAGCCTTAAAATGTTAGTACTAACCTATGAACCTATGAAAACAATAGGCAGGATGCTTTCCTCTAGCCGGGTGGAGCCAAATTGTAAAACATCAAAGGCAGTGATGAAATAATTTTAATTTCAAAAGAAAGATTTGAAATGCTTGACTTAGTTTTCCTTACAGCAGATGGCAATGTTGCCACACCGTTGAAACAGCATTTCTTAGTTTACATTTATATTTACAAATGCCAGAGTTACGCATCAAATTCTATTTGACTAGGCTGGCAGCCTTCACCCTTCTCTACGGGTCTTCACACAGGCATGTGATGCACAATGCAGAAAAGCGTAACAGGGAAGTAGTAGCAACTTCCAAAAGCACTGGGGTCCTGGGAAAGGATACAGTTATACCTCAGGACACACACAGTGATAATGGAGAACCTACTTCACTAGATATAATAAAAACAAATTTGTCAAACTTGGGGAATCAAACAGAGGTTCTATCGAGATAGGAAATGAAGATAGCTAGCACAAGAAACAGAGAGACGAAGAAGAGACAATGAGGAAGCTTGATTCCCAGGGACACCCATTCTAGAAACTGGAGGTAGAAGAATCCCCACCAGAGCAGATTGACTCAGAGGGGACTTCCACACTCCCAACAGGGTGAGTCTTACCTTTCTCTTACTTACTATAGTACTACTAAGATGATCTTAGCTCTAGAGATTAGATGTCTTTCCTAAATCATTAGAACTCATTTTCTTTTAATTAAAAAAAGAACACAACTTTAAAATTGTAAAATTGTGGGACCAGCTTCATGACCAAATCAGGCTGAACAAAAGGAGACAGTCCGGAAATATGGAAAACTATACAGTTTAGAACTTCACAGACAAAATGAGATCTGGTAGAGGCAGGGGTACAACAGGAACAAGGAAATATTTTAATGGCCCACCAGTCTGGCAATATAAACAAACTGGGCCTACAATGAGTAAGACACTACATTACTACAAATGTAGGGTTTACTGGCAGTACAAGTTTAACTGTATAATGTCAACTGCCAAAAAGTGGTGAAATCCACAAACATATTTAACTTGTTGTTTTTGTTTACACAGGGGTCTGTTATCAGATGCAACTTCTACGAATGTGATTCTTAAACCTTTTCAGATACCCCTGAAAGAAAATCCTAACAGAAGAATATCCTAACAAATATTCACATCCATATCCATGGACGTTCATCAAGGACGCAGCCTTCTGCCAGACACTTTTGATGTTTTCCAGTTTTGAACCAAAGTGGAGATACCTCAGGAATTACATTTTTGCTTCCAGAGATGTTCAACATTGTGGATTTAAAAGACTGATTCTACTAAAGAAATGGAGACTGAACATCCTTTCTTAAGACCTGTGCATGAAAATGCCAATGTTTGCCTAGAAATAAATAATTGCTAGTTCACCAGAAATATAGAACTGTTAATATACTTGAACAATGTTATGAACATTTTAGTAATGATAGCTGTAGTGCATTTAGAATAGCTAAAATTATTCTAGTTCGGACAGGTATACATTATATATGTGGGAAAAGAGCACATAAAGGACTCCTGAGGGTTGGAGTGGACTGTGTTATTTAGGACATATAATTTAATTAATTACACACACTTCTACTATGCAGAGTCATAACATCAGGAATGTTAAAAGATACACTGACATAGCAAAAATAAATGCAAGAGATGATGTTATAACTGGAGCATCAATCTTTCTAACAGGAAAAATAATTCAGTAAACTTTGAAAGCTAGCACTACTGTTTGAGGATTAAGTAATGATGTTATGTAGTCCCTATCTCGCCTACATTCTTCACCTGTGGGTTCGGCGCCGAATATCGGCTCTGACTCGGCCTATTTACTAGCTCGAAAGTCTTTGATTGGCTGGGCTAAGATGGTATCCCACAATAAACTGCTCCACATCCCCAGATCTCGTTTGCCGCTTGTAGAGCTCGGACGTGGTCTCGACTTGGCTGTGGCTAAGTATTGCTAAAACCTTTTTCCTGTGAAAAATTTTGCTGATTGTTGTTATCCAAATAGAGCTTTTTCATAGCTATTGTTGCTGCGTTAGTGTTTTGTGAGTTGTGAGTGTTTTTGTGTGTTGTGGTATCCCTAACTTCCCTCGGGCTAGGCCCGTTTCAGTTAGAGGACCTAGTCCTCTATTGTGGTGTTTGTCTGGTTGTCATTGGTGCGTTGTAGTTTAAGTGGAGAACCATTTTAGTTAGAGGTTCTCCCCTGTGCCTTGGTTGTTTGTTGTACTTGTGTTGACTCTCGGTCTCTGTGTTAGCGGTTTCCCGCATTTTGTCAGTAGCGGCTGCTATGGTTGTTGGCCTTAGAATGTCTAAGGAGCAGAAAGAGCATAAGCCCTCGGGCTTTAAAAAGTGTACAAAGCGTGCTTATAAGATGTCCATCACAGATGGACACTCGGTCTGTGTTTACTGGGGACTGCTAAAACCATCCTTTGAGGAGGATTTAGGTTCGGCTCCCAGCTCCCAGTTGAAGTCTAAATCCTCAAAATCCAAGAAAAGGTCTCCGGCTCGATCTATAGCTTTGGAGCCACCTTCTAAAATCACTATTGTTGAGTCTGCTTCCTCGGCTCCACCATCATCGGGGCCGCAGGAGGTAGCTGTTCTAGTGAGTCTACGTCCACTCCAATCGTACTGGAACCAATTCGGACCCAGTCGCCAAGTTTGAGGCAGTGTTCTCCAGATAGGAGGTCTAGGTCTCCATCCATCTCCTCCAAGTCCTCCAGGCTTTCAAATTTGGATGTAGATAGGGTGGTGCAGAGGCTCCTACAGTTGCCGGTGTTGGCCAACCTTTTCTCGGCTCCTAAGGTTGTTTCTGCTATTCCTCCTCCGAGCGCATCCTTGTCGTCGGAGCCAGTAAGCTCCGCTCCGAGGGACATTCCTGCGCCGGCTCCAATCCCCCAGCGGGGTTTATCGGTGCCTGCATCGGCTCCGAACCTGTCGGTTCCGTCCACAAGGTTCGAGAATCGGGTCTCCTCGGTCAGGCCCGAGGGGGATGCCTCGGAACACCCTTCGGTTCCGAGCCTCCCTTTCGGTGCCTTGGCTGCGGGGACACCGGTCCCTGTTGTAGCCTTGGAGGGCGGGCGGTCCTCCGATTCGGGAGGTCCAGCCTTCAAGGCTATGCGAAGCACGCTGGCTAAGTCAGCTACTTCTGTCGGATCGGTTCTACCTTCCCCCACAACACCGGCGAGAGCTTCTGATGCTCACCTATTCTTGGACAGCAGAGCGCCAGGGCCTAAGGATACCCCCAAGAGAGGTCCCCTTCTTTCTGAGGGGCCCTCAGAGCCTTTACCTGAGGAACCCCCCAGAAAGAAATTGTGCAAGAGGAAGCACACAGACTCCCAGGACGAGTCCCTCACTTCCGATAATGACCTCGAGGAATCAGAGGGGTCCCCCAAGTCTTCCTCTGAGGACGTTTCGTTCTCCGATATCCTGGAGATCCTGAAACAAAGAGGAGACTGGCCCTCCAAAACCCCCTCTGAGGATGAGTCAGTATTCCTTAAGGCTTTTGGCGCTCAGCCCTCTGCCTCCTGGGCGTCTCCACCTTTCGACGAGCTCCTTGACCTTATTTGTCAAAGGGTGTGGGAGAGTCCTGACTCTGTGGAGCCTGTTCCTCGACGCCCCAACAAGGAAAATAATTTTTAACAAAGGGAGTCCCGGTAGATGCTATGGTGGTGGCGGCAGCTACCCAGAAGAAAGTTGCTGAGTCTTCCTCTTCGGTCCATCCTCCTAACAAGGAGTCTAGGACTATGGACCGGTACGGGAAGCATACCCTATCTTCAGCTACCTTTACCTTGCGGTCGCTGAATTATTTGTCTCATTTCACGCGGCTCCAGAGAGATCTCCTTAAGGAGTTAGGAGATACTCTAGCGGGTAACGTACCTGAGGCAGTAGCCCAGACTGTCAATGCTCAGCTCTCTACCCTCAACTCCATCGCTAACTCGTCCATGCGACTTATTTTGTACGCGGCCGAGGGAGCGAGTAGGGCGGCTAGCTCAGGGGTGGCCCTCAGGAGGCAAGCCTGGCTACGCCTGTGTCACTTTGGGGAGGCCTTTAAGTCTTCCTTCACTGATGCCCCCTTTGATGGTTCCTCCTTGTTCAGGACCAAAGTGAAAAACACCCTCACCAGATGCGAGCAGGAGGGAAAGACCTTGTCTGCCGTAAGAGTCCGTTTTTCCCTCCCGTCGAGACCTTATCCCAAGGCTCAGCGAGGGGGAAAGATGTGGTTCAAGAAATCACAAAGGCCTTTTCCTGCCGCACAAGGTGAGACCCCCTCCCTAGGCAGGGGAGGGGGGTCGTATTCAGGGAGATGTTGCCCCAGAGGGGGCCCCCGCGATTCCTTTTGTGGTTCCCCATACTCTCATTCCTGAGGGTGTGCCCGACTGTGCTTCTCCAGAGCCAGTCGGGGGTCAAATTTCCCAGTATCTGGAAGCCTGGGTCAACATCACCCAGGACCGATGGGTATCTACTCCGCACCCCCTCCCATCAAACGGATCCCAGACATTCCACCCAGTCAAAGGGATCAAGCAGCATCAGAGGTTTCTCAGCTGCTAGAAAAAGGAGTCATCCAACCAGTCCCCCCAGACCAGATCAGATTAGGGACTTACTCAAGATTCTTTTTGGTGCCGAAAAGAACGGGGGACCTGAGACCCATTTTGGATCTCAGCCAACTCAATCATTATGTACGCAAGTCCAAATTCCAGATGGTCACGCTACAATTGATTCTCCCAATGTTGGGAAAAGAAGTATGGATGTGCTCCATCGACCTGAAGGATGCTTACTACCACATCAAAATGGACAGAGCATCCAGATGTCATCTACGCTTCCAGCTGGGAGCCAGGCATTTCCAGTTTCGAGCCCTGCCCTTTGGTCTCACCACAGCCCCCAGGGTATTCACCAAGTGCATGGCAGTGGTGACAGCTCACTTGAGACGTCAAGGATTCCAGGTGTTTCCGTACCTTGACGACTGACTCCTCTCCGCTCCCACCAAGCATCTACTTCTTCAAAACAGAGATACTACCATCAATCTATGTCACCAGTTAGGCATTACAATAAACTGAAAAAAAATCTGCCTTGCTATCCTCACAGCGTGTCTCATTTATAGGAGCAGAGTTGGACACTATTCGATTGAGGGCATTCCTACCACTGGAGAGGATCACGGGGTTGCAACAACAGGTTCATATGATGATGCCTCAGAGATGTGTGAAGGCAAGGCTAATTCTTCAATTACTGGGGACAATGGCATCTATCATCATGATGGTCCCGTTAGCGAGGTTACATATGAGAATCCTGCAATGGCTCGTATTCGCCCAATGGTCCTTTCAAAGACTACCGCTATCCCATCCAATCTTAATCACAGGCAAATGCAAGCACGACCTCAGTTGGTGGCTATGCACCAACAACTTAAATGTACCACCCAACCCGGTAGCCACAGTGACCACAGACGCCTCCCAGATAGGGTGGGGGGGGCATTATCTTGGCAGGATGGTCCAAGGCATGTGGCAGGAGCACGAGATAGACTTGCACATAAATGTACTGGAGATGAGAGCAGTGCTTTTTGCATTGCAGGCACTTCAGGATGTCCTCTCTCTAGGGACTACTGCAATACATTCAGACAACATGTCAGTAGTGTGATATCTCAACAAGCAAGGAGGAACCCGATCTTACCCTCTGTGCAGGGAGGCCATGAGAGTGTGGAATTGGGCGATAGCTTCCCAACGGTCCTTGGTGGTAATGCACATCCCGGGGAAAACCAATGTGATTGCAGACAGGCTAAGCAGAGCGATCCTCATGCCCTACGAGTGGTCCCTGAACCGCCGGGTGGCAGAAAGCATATTCAGCAGATGGGATCAGCCTTGCTGCGATCGGTTTGCCAGTCCCCTCAATGCGAAATGCAGCAGCTACTTCTCGCTGACCCCCCCCCACCGGGGGAATCTCCAAGGGACGCTTTTGCGCACAATTGGCCCTTGGGTCTACTTTATGCTTTCCCTCCATTTCCCCTTATCTCAACGGTGATTCAGAAAGCGCTATCCTTGGGAAGCAGGTTGATTCTGATCACACCACACTGGCCTCGTCAAGTATGGTTCCCCTTCCTTCAACCTTACATTGTGGATACTCCTTGGATTCTGGGCCCTCGTCCAGACTTGCTGACACATATGTCGGGACAGTTCCACCCCTCCCTGGGGACCCTCCGGCTGACTGCCTGGTTACTCCACTTCCATCCGTAGTCAGATGTCATGATTTTTCTCCAGACATGGTCCATATTCTTTCATCCTCTCATAAACCGTCCACTAGGAAGATCTACTCTAGTAAGTGGAAAAGGTTCTCGATATGGGCCCAGTCCAAAGGTATTGACCCCTACACAGCCCCCATCGATTCTGTTTTGGAATTTCTGTCTGCTTTGTTCTACCAAGGGTCTGCCTCAGCCACGATCAAAGTTCAGCTGGCGTCTATTTCAAATTTTCATGTAGCTTACGAACCTAGCTTAATGGCACACAGACTGTGTAAAGCATTCCTGAAAGGCACTCTTCTGCTTAGTCCCCCTGTATCTCAACCTGTTATGCCCTGGGACCTCAATTTCATTCTGCAGGCTCTCACTCTCCCACCCTTCGTACCTGCAGCCTCCTGCGACTTAAAATTTCTTACATGGAAATCTGCCTTTTTGATAGCTATCACTTCAGCTAGACGAGTCTCAGAAATCCAGGCCCCATCAGTCAAGCCCCCATATTTGATATTCCATAAAGATAGAGTCTCTCTGAGACCAAACCCGTCCTTTCTTCCCAAGGTGGCTTCCTTATCTAATATTAATTAGTCCATTGAACTTCTTCCCCAATTTTTCCAACAAGGCAGAGTACCAGTTTCATCTGTTGGATGGTCATAGACAACTGCGCTTTTATCGACGTAGGACAAAAGAGTTGGCGGAAGTCAGACCAGCTCTTCGTTTCATTTTCAGAGAATCGCTTGGGGTCTGCGGTTTCCAAGGTCACCATCTCTAGGTGGATAGCTGGCTGTGTCTCCTTTATTTATCAGGCAGGGGGAAAGAGTCTGCCCTTTCCAGTCAGAGCACATGCTACAAGAGCTGTTTCCACTTCCACAGCCTTTCAGGCTAGGTTATCGATGGATGACATATGTGCAGCTGCAAAGTGGGCTTCTCCTCACACGTTTGCTTCCCATTACAAATTGGATGTGGTGTCCAGGGGCAAATCATCTTTTGGCTCCACAGTGCTCACTAGTATTTTCCATTGAGCCTCCCAGGATGTAGGTGCTAGGGACGCTGTCCCACAGGTGAAGAATGTAGACGAGATAGGACTACATAACATCAGTAAGTTATGTACTCACCATAACGTTAGATGTATATAGTCCATCTCGCCTCACATTCTTCATTACCCTCCCACCATCCCCCAGGCCTGGAGGATTTGGCGGAACACCACGTCCTTCTCATATTGCAGAGTCCCTTTGGATAATTTGTTGAACCTCGTTGTTAAGGGTGTGTGTGTGTTTGGGTGATGTATACTATACTTCTGTTGGCAGCAAACTGGATCTGGGGATGTGGAGCAGTGTATTGTGGGATATCATCTTAGCCCAGCCAATCAAAGACTTTCGAGCTAGTAAATACGCCGAGTCGGAGCCGAACCCACAGGTGAAGAATGTGAGGCGAGATGGACTACATATATCTAACGTTATGGTGAGTACATAACTTGCTGTTACATTTGATACATTGCTAGTAAATGTGGTACTTGTACTTATATTCCTGATAATGAAACTGATATCAGGAGCTACCTCAGGCTAATTAATGAAATTGCTCAAAAAACACAAATAGAACCACTCAGCTAAGAGGTACTGCGGTGGTGGTGCTGCGGCAGCATTGTCGCCTCATAGCAAGATGTTGTCCCGTTCGATTCTCAGCTAGAGGGTCTTCTGTGTGGAGGCATACGTGAATGGGGCGTGCCTTCGTTGAAGGTTGTACGTCACGGCTGGTAACCTGGTATGTAAAAATCCACTACCAATCATTAGTGGACCGGAGTTCCGCTGTGGCGACCCCTAACCGGGAAAAGCCGAAAGACACACACAAACAAAGAACCACTCAGCTAAGAGAACCATGTTTCTTTCTCTATCAGTGGCTGGAGAGGAAAATAATGCAGCTTATACTGGTTATATTTGACATTCTAAGTCGTTTAAGCCTAGTAATGGTTTCCAATCAAATATGGAATGGAGTGTGTAAGAAATCAAGCAATGCAGGTCTTGACAGTGGATTAAGTGTGTCAGGTCCAAGACCCATGTTTGTTGTTGTTGTTGCTCAGTGGGTATGTTTGTTCAGGAGAAATTGCTACAGTAATGAAATCTCAAACAAAACTGAGATACCAGCTTACAAAATATTCCTTGAATGAATGTAGGAATCTTAAAAACAGAAATGACAGTGTGGTAATGTTGGAAACATGGAAATGAACAAGAAAGCTATGAAAAAACACAATGCCTAGCCATACCTCTCAACCTGTTAGCACAAGAAATCTGGACAAAGCCAAAAATAATTGGGGGAGAAAGGCCCAAAAATCAGGGACAGATTTTTAAATACTGCTCTTATGAACTTGAAAAGTTAATAGAATAACAGGTTTTGCACAAGCATGCATTTTCTGAGGTGTATGACATCTGAAACTCACATGTTATTTAGTGACTTCAATCCACAATGACGTGGCAGAAAAACATTTTATAAGGAACAAACCAAAAACATGTGGCAAGAATGTGGGCTTTCTGTAAAAGTCTGTACAGCTGAGAGGCATGTGCCTGCCTAAGGTTACCATACGTCCGGGTTTCCCCGGAAACGTCCTCTTTTTTGGGCTCCTGTCCGGGCTGTTCTTGAAAATTCTGCGATTTGTCCGGGTTTTAAAAAAAACGGACAGATCGTAGAATTTTGAAAAAGCAGACATCCCTATTTCGGAGTTTTTTCTCCGCTTTGTTTTTTTTTTTTTTTTGATTGGCTCGGTATACGAGCCAATCAAGAAACGGAGCTCTGTTCAATGCGGAACTGCTTGATGTTCCACATTGAACAGAAGAGGGCAAAATAATATGTGCTGGTAGCAACACATTTTTTTCATCCTCCTTCACATACAAAGAATTATGGTAACCCTATGCCTGCCTAAAAGGGCCTCAGCCAATACTAACTGTAAATGTCTAGCACTTGTATAAAACTTCTCTGTCTATCAAAAGCACAATTATCAATATAAATGAACATTCAGTTGGTTGAAATGAATACCTTTAAAATGGCAGAAGTTAACCAGTTATGAGAAATAACTGTCAGAAAGCATATGGTCAGCATGTAATCCTGTTAGCTAAAGGTCAGCAGAATGGAAGGAAAGGTCACACACTGACTCATTATATTCAGGTATAGCACAGTAAATACTCTTGTTAGAAAAATAATATAAAACATGTATTAATCTGTAATGTTTTTAAAAGACATTTCTAAATATATGAATAATAAAAAAATATAAAGTATATATAAATCATGGATAATTGAAATAATTTGTATGTAAAGGTTAGGGACATGTACTGCTTTTACATTCTGTATAAATGTGAGAATGTCATGCTTGTGCATGCTGCCTAAGATACGTAACAGTTTACTGCAGACTTACTGGTCAGATTACATTAAGCTCTACATTAGCTGTTGTATTCTTTACATTTATGCTGTAAGTGAATTCTTATTAATTCCTAGTTACTGTATAGCACGGCCAGACAAGTATCTAATGTAGTAACAATACTCTAAAAAATTTCTCACTAAATAACAAATGAAATGAATAATTGTCAAATTAAAGCTGAATGAATAAAAAGTGGTTAGAGCAGCAGTATTTTTAAAAATAAAATGATTCAGCAGCATTTCTGAATCTAGCTGTGTGACCAGAATAGATGACATATTAATAAACTAAACAGCAACCTTTAAAAGATAAGAACTAAATTCTATTTTTGCATTAGAGGCAAGACTATCTTCTGAAACTGTATAAATGCTGAGACACTTGACTGTAAACTTTGTCAGACACTACTAAACCAATAAACTATTCTGACTTTGTGACACTTTGCTTATTTACTGTTTAACAACTTGTCTTTTTTTCCCTCATAAAATAAGTTCTGATTCCTTTTCAAATATCCACTTGACCATCTTCCTAGATAATGGTGTGTGTTCATGTAAGCGTCAAACCCAATGTCAGGGAAAGCTGTGGTGGCAGGTTTCCTGATGACTGCATGTGTTATGCCAAGCCTGAACCTCTGGGTTCATAGGTTAACAGGCTAATGACCACTAGAGCCCTTACAAGCATAGCCACACACCCCAAACCATTTGGTCTCAAGTATCATATGGGGACATGTTAGCAGGCAGGTAGCTAATGATTTGTTATGGGGAGGTACTAATAGAATAATACTTTTCTTATTGATGTCCTCTGTCCATAGGGGACATGGGGCCAGACTAGGGGTAAATTTACGATTTCCCAACCACTTGTCAAGGTTTTGTTTGTATAGAATATGGGATAAGCTCTGTTTTACATAGATGGGGAGCCTATTCCAAAGTGTAGGGATCCTTTGTGAGACACATCAGTCTCTTCAGCACGTTCAGCTTATATCACATTAGACTGGTCATTGACATGGGTAAATCCGTCTCCAATGACTGGGGCCCTTTCTGAGTAGCATTTTTAAATTTACATTGCTGGTGAAGAGAAGGAATCTCCTGGCTTCCTCTCCATGAGATCAGACATGATCTCATTAACATATCTACCAAATTGGTAAGGTTGTTAAAACATGGAAATCCAACTCCTGCATCTCAATAATGATTTCACAGATGCATGACAACATATTTTATTAACATCAGTGAAAATCTACTCTGGATTTGAGTGCATGCCATATTATACACAGTCATCAGGGTCTTCTACTCTACCTTTGGAGAAAAAGGGAAGCTCTACAATACATTGATTTGCATTGAAACTGAGAACAGATTCCATAAGCTTTCCTGTGCTTTATATACTTTGCCTCACAGACCTGGTGAAGTATACACATCATCATCATGGTATTTCAAAGGTTAAGGGTGATAATGGGATACATTTTCGTGCTTCGCACAGACAGGTCTTTAGCTGGGGATAGAGATGGTAGTGTGTCAGCTGTGTGTAAGCCAGTGCGACAGCTGTTGCTGCAACCGGGTCATGGAACAGAAAATAAACCTCAGTCTATCTAGTGGGCTGTGGCTTGCTGTTTGTTGGACATCTACTATACATACTTCGAGACAAGCATCATCACATCCACTAGTGATGCCTTTAAATTATTCTATGAAATAGTGCTGGGAATAATAAAATTCAGCCTTTTTTTAACCTACTAGCGAAATACAGGAACAGTTTTGGAAACACGTAAATGTCTACTTTGAAGAACAATTTTACAGAAGATAGATCCTAACTGCACAAGGAACTGCTCTCTAAATGAAGATGATCCCCATAGAAAACAAGGAGTTATGAAGAAAGATCACCATATCCTGCTCAACCTAAAATTGTGGTTCTATCTCTAAAACATAACTATCACAGAATGGTTTAGTTTTGCACACAGTTTAACCACATCATATTGCAAATCTACATTTCAGAATATCTAGAGCTACATACCTAGGGGAAGACACTGTTGGGTAAATCAGTCAAGGATTTTAACAAGCTTTTCCAAAATGAAAGAACCTCCGAAGTAATGTAACTGAAAATAGCTGTTCTCCGAGAAACCACAAAAGCCTGTGGAGTATGCAACAAAGCTTCCAATAAAGAAGGTTAAATACACAGTAATGCTTTCAAAAAGGAGTGCACCTAGAATAGCATTAGCCAAATCCTTCCACCATGTACACGGGATTAAAGCTTTCCCAAGCAAGAAAAGTAATAATATGTAAATTTAATGGTGATGAAAACATGGAACCTTGACATCTCTTGTCACTAGGGTAACCCAATCTTACTTGCCCCATTACAGCAAAAGCAGTGCACCGTGCTGTTGATAAAACAGCCAGCAAAGGCTGGTGTACAGACATCAGTAACAGGAATCAACTACAGTCTACAGTATCAAAAGCAATAAAGCACCACAAACAGACTTGTGAGAATTTTGGCTTTATATGAAATACTACCAAGAGACTAGTTACTTAATGCATTCTTTCTGAAGAAAGGCTTCTTGCTTGTTAGTCCTATACACCAGATGGACCATGGGCTGCCTTCTTTACATACAAGAGATTCTGACTAAATATGCTGCAGCAAATGCAACTATCATGCCTATGACCTGGACCAAGCAAAATAAACAGATAAGCTAGAAGTGGATCACAGTTTTCTGCTAATAAGAGCAGCTGAAAAACAAAGCCTCATTCTCAGTTTTGATTAAAAGAAAGAATATTTCACCACAGAAATATTTGGTTTCTGCAATAGTAAACTTATCACTGAGTAATTAGAGAGAAATGAAAAAATGCTTAGTGTCAAACATACGAGTCAAAAAGGAGGATAATGCCTTTCAAGTGTATGGGATAAATTGACAGATTGCAAAACTGCCGTTTAGTAGATATTTTAGGAACATTAGCAAGAGTGAGACTGCCAAAAAAAAGGCAAAGAATTTTAGATGAATGGAGCCTGGAACTGAAAACAACTCAGCTAGTGCAGTGCTTGATTAACAGTTCTGACATCTTACATCAAAATATGACTAGCAGTTAGCGGGCTGTAGAAGCCAGCTGGGGCGAGGACACAAAATCATCATGTGAGCCACATTTAGTGGCATACAGGGATAACATCGTAATTATGGCCATGGCAACCCGAGATCAAGTATCAGCTCAGATGCCTGATGGAGCTGGAAAGAGAGGACAAGCATTCACATTGGGGGGCAGGAGGGTAAAGCTGGTCATGTCATACCACAATCCCTCAGAGGAAGGGTGATGATGCGAACAGAGGGCTCACCAATCCATCACTTCATGGTAGCATTCCGTGCAGGTGTGTGAAGTGTTCACTTGTGTGGGGAAGGCACTGTGGATTCTCCACACTGTTGCAAATTGCATATTTCCCTACCTGGGGGTAGGATAAGGCTATTACAAATGTGTTCTTTGCCATGATGCTGTTGAGGCATAAAGCGCCTTTATAGCTGCCTGAATGCTGGCCCCCTCCAAACAGCTTCCATCCTAATAACAAGTGAAATTCCTTGCTAAGGAAACAAAATGGGCCATGTCTAATGGGGAGGGGTGGGCATGATGGTCAAAAAACACAAGGACAACCACCACACAGGAAAAAAACTAATTTGAGTGTGGGTGTTATACCCAATGGGCAGTTTTATCTATGAAGTGAAAGCTACAGTGGGTAAATTTTACCAGGAGTGGCAAATCCAACAAGTTACTGCCAATCTGCCAGCTCTGTGGAGTAAAAGAATGAAGCCATGTCTAAGACCCAGATGACTTGGATTCCATTAGTAGCCTAGGCACTGGAGAAACTGGTAAGGAGAAATGGAAATGAAAGGGTTATGTCTGCTTGCATTTCTCAGGGGGACAGGATTTAGGATGCACATTCATTATTAGTTTCTCCACTGGAGACCAAAGAATACTAAGAGTTGTCTGTTGTAAGATTGAGTGCTTGCAGAAAAAGGTGACACCCCTCACATTAGCCCACTGCAGTGCTGCACTCTGGGCATGTACAGAGAAATGGAGGACCATATAGCAAAAACCCAATCTTCCAAAAAGGACAGCACCACTCCCAGCTTGTTCCAACCTTGCCTTTTACAGAAAGAATAGCAGAGCCCTATATCTGGCAAAACAAATGTCTCAAAAAAGGAGCCAGAAGGGAAGTGCAATGACTAGAGGGGGACTTTAGTCAAACTACAAAAAATGTCACTGCTAATCAATGATTATGCTGCATGAAATACTTTGCAGTGTGTGGCATGTCACGTTTACGTATGAAAAACTGCAAAAATATCTACATTTATTTAATGTTTTGTTAAATCAGTATGATAAATTAAGTTCAAAAAGGATATGCTTGGATTTCTGGTGATGTTTTGACATTCAGGGATGCTCCTAGGATCATACGACATTACTAGGCTATTGGCCCTGGGGTCTTTATAAGCCTAGCCATTTTATACCCTTGTTCCCTTAATGACCAAGTTGTATGGTCTATAATTGCAGTGCAAGTCTATGATCAGCACCAACTGCCCTTATCCAAGAGGGACACGGGTGACGCCCCTGGCGTAAATTTATGGTCTTCCATTCAGTTGTCTAAGTTACACTTAAATGGGGTCACTGAAAAGCTCTGTTTTGCGTGAACTGGGAGTTTGTTCCAGAGAAGTGGCAATCTCTGGAGACATATCTCTCTCTCAAGCATGTCCTGCTAATGTTGCAGACTAGCTTAAGATTCCTAGAGTGAGTGAATCTTAACCTATCTGGCTTGTGGATGTGCAGAATTTCCATTATGGCAGGGTTCAAGACTGGTCTATTGGCCAGGCATGAGTCACCTCTCAGCACCATGTTTTCAATGCTATGGTTTCATGTGCTTATTTGTACTTGCAGTAGTCAGATTTCAACTAGCTGATACTTGATCATATGACATACAAGTGCCTGCTATTAATCTGTCAAGACGACAGCAGTCAACAGTGGAAGAAGGGTCTGCAGAGTAAGCACCAAACACTGGTTCAAACATGACAAGTTGATGATAAGCCTTTGCTACTCCACAATTTTTGAAACCAGAAAAGAGCCCTGAGCAATAATCTATCCTTTCTAAAGAGGGGACTTGATTGCTTAGAAGTCCAGCTGTTGGTTTATAATGTGCAGTATATGTTATAACATGAGCTGTGGTGTACTAGAGATGGCTATAAAAGGTGAAGCTGAGCAAATTTTAGTGTAGCTAGTGGCTATAACCTCCGTCTCTCTGAGGTCAGGCAAAACCACTGCTTGTGTAATAGGAAAATATGCCCCCCCCCCAAAAAAAAAAGCCTAGTAGTGGGGAAAAGGATGGGAACGGTCTTTACCCAGCAATCAGTGCTGCAGACTGTCATTGATAAAGGAGTGGAACCAGTTTCTGATGTTACCCAACCTTACTGATTTCAATCTAAGACTTCTGCTTCTCCTGGAATTGCCTTTTGTGCTTCTACTCTTCATGCTTTGTCCTTCACCAAAAGGGCCAGGCCTTGGAAAGGCAGTTCTAATAATATGAGGGGGAATAAAGGATGAAACAGCTGCTTCACAGATGGAATTTTCCAGAGACAAGATCCCTACCAAGTTATTCTTAAGGAGCCCGTAATTTGCAGATTAACTTTTTTATCATTAGGACAAGACTGGATTCACAATCAGGTATGCAGCTGAAGAGCAGTGCCAATAGCAGCAGGACTGGACCACACATCTGTGATGTCATAATCACACAGTTACCTGCTTAACATTTCCTGCAGTCTGGAAGGAGATATTTTCCCCTACAGAAAAAGCAGCAATCCCCTATCCACCTGAGGATAATCCCCTTGGGTACTGCACCATAAGCATTTGACAGCTGACAGCTCTCTCCATAGTTACCTAATTATACTTTAACAGCTACAAAGGATTGTGCTCATCTTATTATTCAATAATATACTAAAGCATGGTATTATCCTAAACCCTTAAACTACCTAAGTGGAAATAAGCACTCTGATTTGCTACAGTGTATTTATATAAATGCTGAAATTGTACTGGACCAAACAGAAACTGGTTTGACTTTTTAAATTCTGGGGGGCTGAGAGTCAAGCTCTAATGATAAATTATTAAACGTATTTTTAAAGACCTCTGTTGTAGAGGGAATGGCCAAGGGCTTACCTGTTCTATGTAACCAAAGACAAAAATACCAAATCCAACAATATTCCACCACCAGCAAGTTAGGTCCAGGAAATAAAAATGCAGGCCAAGAAATATTACCAAAGTTTAATAAAAACACAACAGGATTGAGCATTTTTGTATAAAAATATATATACCAGAATCAAATGTGAAAACACAAACACCAAGTTTAAATACCCCTCCCAAGGTGTCACATGATGAACTGCATCATCAAAACACCCATTAAATAAAACATTGTTAAAAGACATGCTCAAACTAAAACTTATTCTCTATTTTGAGCACTCCGCTTCCCATTTACAATATAGAAATTGAACCAAGCAAAAAACTGAAATTGTCTTTTTCATGTAAAACATTGTTGTGTATTATTGATTAAAAAAATCCACAATATATCAACAACCTACTATACATAATAAGGCTTTAGTTTTAAGACACATGCTAATGAAACACCTTCATTGAGACCAGGGAGGTTGGAGACATTTAACCTGAACTGCCAACATAGTTCCCTTTCTTCTGACTTGTCCTCCCATGGTCCCTCAGAGCTTTTATAGCACTTAGTTATCAGGGTACTCAATGATATGTTTAGCTAAAGTGCTTTTGCTGTCCTGTTTTCTAACATCTGTTTTATGTTCATATATATTGCTCTTTGATTTTCCCTCTTTGTCTTACCCACATAAAAAACTTCTACAAAGGTGGCGTACGGTAGCATAAACCACCCCACACTGTTGCAATTGCAATAATTCCTGGATGTGGTGGTCATTTGGTTTAATATCAAACTATCACCTTCCAGCATATCATTGCAATAACTGCAACAGCTGCACTTATGAGTACCAGGCCTTTTGTTGCTGCATCCATACTCACAATGAACTGAAGTGTGTTCAAGAAAATTTTTGATGGTCTTGCCCTTCCTAAAAACCACTGTGGGTTTGTTTCCTAGTTTATCTCCCAATTCTTTAAACAAAGAATAAATCTGCCAATTTGTAATCAAAATACCCCTGATCCAGGAAGTTACATTGCAAAACTCAGTGATAAAGGCTTTTTGCGGAATACACCCACTAGTTTGTCTCTTAGAAAATCCACTAGTAGCCAAAGTGGAAGCAGAATGTATTAGGAGAATTATAGCTCCCTTCACCATTTTCTCCATGATGTTGCCACGGATCGTGGCTACACTGCCCTCAGGGTATCCCCCTTTAATAAATGTGCCACAGTGTCTCACATTCTTCCACAAAATGGATATAAGAAACAACCATTCTGGCCGCTATGATATACTGACCTTTTATAGTCTCCATTTTTTGATGGAGAGGGTGGTTACTCTTGAAATGTAATAAACTGATGCGATATGTAGGTTTTCTATAATCCTAAATTAAACTACCTAAGTGGAAATAAGCACGCTGATCTGCTATCTGCTATAGTGTTTTTTATATAAATGCTGAAATTGTACTGGACCAAATAGAAACTGGTCTGACTTTTTAAGTTCTGGGGGGCTGAGAGTCCAGCTCTAATGATAAATTATTAAACGTATTTTTAAAGACCTCTGTTGTACAGGGAATGGCCAAGGGCTTACCTGTTCTATGCCTAGCAGCTCCATGTAACTTTGCCTGGCAGAAACAACTCCAAAAACGTCCACTTAAAATGTTGTCTCATATTACATGGCACAAAGGATAATGCCCTGACCATGAACCAGATGACCTAATGCTGGAGCAGCCACCTGAGGAAAGTGGGAATGAGCAGTCAAACAGACTTGCCCACCCTGGGGGAAGGAAAGGCTGCCTGATCTGCTACTACTGTGGTATCCAGTAGAGGCTGGGTTTTCCTGCAAGACATGGTGAAGAGCTGAAGATGAGTACCAACAAAGCAGAAAATATACACTGCAGTTGGAATAAGTGCACTTGGAGAAGTATGTGTCTGTAGGCCACCACACGGGAGACCAGCTTGTCCTGGCTGTGACATGATAACAGGGAGCAAGGACCATCATAAATCCATGATGGCTGCCTGAATGACAGCCCCTTCCTGGACAGTGGGTGAATGAGATGTGGCATACAGCTGAAAGGCAATGGAGAATACAGCTTTACAGGGAAAAAAAAATCATTCATGAGGTTAAGTATGTTCTCAAAGGTTACAGTCCAGTGGGGACCTCAATGAGACTGTTCACCATCTCAGCATAGGCTGAGTGAAATGAATCTGGTCACTGCAGACTAGGTCTTCTTACCAATCTAAATCTGGGATAAGAGATCTTCTCCCCCAGAAAAAGCAGCAATGTCCTGAGTCAACACTTCAATACGCTGGACTACTAAGCAATCAAGTCTCCTCTTTAGGAAAAAGAAAGAGGAAGATCTATAGGGGAAGGAGGTCTCAGTCTTCTCCTTTTCACCACCTAATCACATGCTGTTTTTTTCTAAAATGCCAGGGAGACTTCATATATTACACCCCCTTTCTCTGGATTCTCACAACTGCATTTCTCCTCTGAAGGTGAAGTGAACATCCCTTGAGATAAAGCTAAAATTGTGATGTAATGCATGAAAGCCCTAAATACTCAGCTTAGCAATGTTCTTACAATAAAAGTTATGATAGATGCATAATGTTGAGAATTTTGACTATCTCCATGATACAAAAAAGATACTTTGCACAGTCATACCTCAGGGACCCCCCCCACACACACACACACACACACACACACACATATTACTAGTAACCTTTTCCAGAACAGACAGTACAAATGACTATACATTAATAGGCTCAATTCAGACAATATGCTTAAACCTTTAGTTATGTACTTACCATAACTTTAGATGTTTGGGATCCATCTCGCCTACATTCTGTACTGACGGGCTCGGAGCCGATCCCTCTGCTCCGACTCGGCACACTACGCTATAGAGCGAGGCCTCTTATTGGCTGAGCTATTTCTTATCCCAGGATGCACCACCTCTAATCCCCCAGATCTTGTTTGCCCGCATTCATGCACACATGTATAACTTGTTTATATAACATTGTTAGATGTTTCAAGATGAAACAACAGGATTCGGACCTTCTGATATCCTCTGATCTCCAAGGAAGGGGGAAGGAGGGTGGGTTATTAGGAATGTAGGCGAGATGGATCCCAAACATCTAAAGTTATGGTAAGTACATAACTAAAAGATGTTATGTGATCCTATCTCGCCTACATTCTGTACTGATGGGACAGCGTCCCTAGCACCTAAATCCTGGGTGGCTCATTGGAAAACACTCCTGAGCACTGTGGAACCAAATGAAGCTCGTCCTCTAGATGCCACATCCAATTTGTAGTGGGAAATGAAAGTGTGCGGGGAAGACCATGTAGCCGCAGCACAAATGTCACTAATGGCAAGCTTAGAATGAAATGCTATCAAGTAGCCATAGCCCTTGTGGAATGAGCTTTGACAGAGGTGGTAAGCTCTTTGTTAGAATAAGAATAAGCTTGAGTAATACAGTCCCTGATCCATTTGGCAATAGTGACCTTTGTGACAGCTTTGCCCAATTTATTGTCTGCAAAGGATACAAACAACTGATCTGTTTTCCTTGTTTGTTTGGTC
Organism: Protopterus annectens; assembly: GCF_019279795.1. NCBI lineage: Eukaryota > Metazoa > Chordata > Ceratodontiformes > Protopteridae > Protopterus > Protopterus annectens. The sequence goes on along the minus strand of NC_056746.1, from coordinate 168,241,604 downwards.
CTGTCTAAATAAAAACGCAACTGCCTGTGGACATCTAATGTGTGGAATATGAATTCCGCTTTGTTAGAATATTTTGGAAAAAAGACTGGAAGTTCTAACGATTGTTGTAGGCAGAAACTGGAACAAACTTTAGGGACAAAGGAAGGATTTGGCCTGAGAGATACTCTGTCTTTGTGAAAAACCAAGTACGGGGGTTTTACAGACAAAGCTTGAAGCTCTGAAACTCTTCTGGCAGAAGTAATCGCCACCAGAAAGGCAGTCTTCCACGATAGAAATTTTAGATCACATGTAGCTGCCGGTTCGAAGGAGGAGGAAGTTAAGGCGCGTAACACCACATCGAGATCCCATGGAGGAGCAGGATGAGAAATCGGAGGTCTTAAAAGCGCAGCACCTTTCAAGAAGGTCTTACACAATCTGTTGCTCATTAAGGGTGGGTTTATAGATTCGTGAAAATTGGAAATCGCTGCCAATTGAACCCTGATGGTAGAGACTGAAGAGCCTTGATTGAAAAGAGAAGTTAAAAATTTTTGCACTTCTGCCACGGGAATAGAGATGGGATCCAGGCCCCGGAGTTGAGCCCAAATAGCAAATCTTTTCCATTTGCTAGAATACAGTTTCTTTGTAGCAGACTTATGGGCCGAAGATAATATGTGTACAACCTCTGGATCCAATGTATGACTCCTGACTATAGTCGGAAGAGGAGGAGCCAAGCCGTCAATTTTAAGGTGTGCAGGGACTGGTGGAATAGTCCTGACTGATGAACCAAAAGGTCTGGGATCTGATCCAGGAACCATGGACCTTCCAGAGCATATTTCCGAAGATAGGGAAACCATACTTGACGAGGCCAGTAAGGAGCAATTAAGATCATTTTGCTCCCCAAGAGAGATGCCTTTTGGATCACTCTGGGAAGGAGAGGAACTGGGGGGAAGGCATAAAGCAATCCGGTGGGCCAAGGACGGGTTAGTGCGTCCATGGGGCTCTTCCCCGGAGTTGGGGTTAGGGAGAAGAATTTTTTGCACTTCGCATTTAGTGGAGTCGCGAAGAGGTCGCAACACGGAACTCCCCATCTGCTGAAAATCTGACTTGCAACTGTCATGTTCAGAGACCATTCGTGAGGAGAGGGGATGGTTCTTGCTCAGTCTGTCGGCTATCACATTGGACTTGCCCGGGATATGAGTAGCCACTAGAAAGCGTTTGGTTGAGACTGCCCGTTCCCAGACTCTCATGGCCTCTCTACAAAGAGGATAGGATCTGGTCCCTCCCTGTTTGTTCAGGTACCAGACAACTGACATGTTGTCTGAGTGAACGGCAATTACGCCCTGAGGGTGGTAATCGTGAAGGGCTTGAAGGGACAGAAGCACCGCCCTCATTTCTAGGATGTTGATATGAAGTAGGGTCTCTTCTGGGTGCCATTTGCCTTGGACTGACCTGCCCAGGGAATGCCCCCCCCACCCCATCTGGGAGGAGTCCGTGGTCAAAGTGGCCGTAGGAAGAGGTGGAACAAAGGGTCATCCCTGATCCAAATTGGAGGGCACTAGCCACCAGCGAAGGTCTCGTTTGCATGTTTCCGTGATCCATATGAGGTGACTGAGAGGGAGTTCCTGAAAGGACCACTGAGCTGAAAGAAGCCACTGGAGAATTCTCATGTGCAACCTTGCCAAGGGGACTAGAAGAACCGTGGCGGACATGGATCCCAATAGCTGCAGGACCATCCTGGCTGGGGCTTTGGACCTGGGAAGTAAGGCTCGAACTTGAGTCTGTATGGTTTGTATTCTGTCTGTAGGTAGATAGACCCGCATTTGGTTTGAGTCTATCTCTACCCCTATGAATCTTATTCGTTGAGATGGCAGCAACACAGACTTTGGCCAATTGAAGGTGATTCCAAGGGAATTGCCCAGTGATATAGTGGCTTGTAGGCTCCAGTAGTAGATGCTTGGAGGTGGCAGTTAGGAGCCAGTCGTCTAGATACGGAAACACCTGGAATCCTAGACTTCTCAGGTGAGCAGTCACGACTGCCAAGCACTTGGTGAACACCCTGGGGGCTGTGGTGAGACCAAAGGGCAGCGCGGAACTGAAAATGACTGCCTCCTAGGCTGAAGCGCAGATGTCTCCTGGACGCTTGATGTACCATGATATGGTAATAAGCGTCCTTGAGATCTATGGAGCACATCCAAACACCTTTCTCCAGCAATGGGAGAATGGTTTGTAGGGTGACCATTCGGAACTTGGACTTTCTGACTGAGCGGTTTAGGATGCTGAGGTCCAAAATGGGCCTCAAGTCCCCGATCTTTTTTGGCACCAAAAAGAATCTTGAGTAAGTCCCTAATCCGATCTGGTCTGCGGGGACTGGTTGGATGACTCCTTTTTGCAGCAGCTTTGAAACTTCTGAGGCTGCAGTATCCCGTTGACTGGGTGGCGGGTCCGGTATTTTTTTGGACTGAGGTGGGGAGTGAGAGAAAGGGATGGTGTAACCTCCGGCGATAATTCGAAGCACCCATCGGTCCTGAGTGATACCTTCCCAGGCTTTCAGGTGCTTCGAAAAACGACCCCCGACTGGCTCCGGAGCTGCACAGTCGGGCAATCCCTCAAGGACTGTGAAAGGCTGAAGAGCCACGAAAGGACTCGCGGTCTCCAGTGTTGCGAGGGCCTCTGCCGCCTCTGGGATGGCGTCTTCCAGAAGAATTTCCCCCTCCCCTGCCTCTGGAAGGGGGATCATCCTGCTGAGAGGGGTAATGCTTCTGAGATCTACGGAACCACATTTTCCCTCCTCTTTTAGCCTTGGGATAAGGCCGAAAGGGAGTGGAAAATCGTGCCCCTACGGCAGTCAGAGTCTTACCCTCCTGTTCGCAGCGGGTCAGTGTGTCCTTTACCTTGGGTCCAAACAGGGAGGACCCATCAAAGGGGGCGTCGGCAAAGGAAGACTTAAAGGCCTCCGCGAAATGACACAGGCGGAGCCAGGCTTGTCTCCGTAGAGCAATGCCTGTACCCGCCGCTCTGCTCGCCCCTTCGGCCGCATAAGAAATGAGCCTCATGGATGAGTTTGAAATGGACGACAATGTAGCCAGCTGAGAGCCAACCGTCTGGGCCAGCTCTTCAGGCAGGTTACCCAAGAGGGTATCGGAAAGCTCTTTAATCAGATCCCTCTGAAATCTAGTAAAGTGCGTAAGGTAGTTCAAGGACCTTAATGTAAAAGCCGCTGAACTTAGGGTGCGCTTTCCGTACCGATCCATGCTCCTAGACTCCTTATTAGGAGGATGGACGGACGTCGAAGCCTCTGCCACATCTTGCTGGGTAGCAGATGCCACCACCAAAGCATCTACAGCCACACCTTTGGTTAGAAATTCTTTCTCAGGGGGTGCCGAGAGGAACTTATTCGGACGAGCAGGCACCGGTTCCACAGAGTCTGGGTGTTCCCACGCCCTTCGACAGATCAAGTCCAAGAGCTCGTCGAAGGGCGGAGACACCCAGGAGGCGGAGGGCTGAGCCCCGAAGGCCTTAAGGAACACCGACTCAGCAGAAGGGGGTTTGGATTGCCAGCCGCCTCGTTGTTTAAGGGCTTCCAGGATGTCTGCAAAGGAGATATCATCCGAGGACGACTTAGGGGACCCCTCTGCATCATCGAGATCAGTGTCTGATGTAAGAGACTCATCAGGGGAGTCAACGTGCTTCCTCTTGCACGATCTTTTCCTGGGGGGTTCTTCCGAAGAGGCTTCAGAAGGACCTCCAGGAGGGGGGGAAACCCCAGTGGGGGTAACCTCAGGCCCCGGGGCTCCGCTGTCTAAGGACAGGGGGACTGCCAAAGACCCAGTCTCGGTATGCAGGGAAGGAGCTGGGGAGACCGTGGAGGTAGCCAAAGAAGATTTGGCTAACGCACTCCTCATAGCCCTGAAGGCAGGACCACCAGAATCCTGGGAGGGTCCCACCTCCGTGGCCACGACAGTAGACAGCACTCCCGCCGCCGACGCACCAAGAGGGAGACTTGGGACCGAAAACATCAATCCCGAAGCATCCCCCCAGGGGCCGACGGAAGAAGTCCGTGTACTGAACTCCGACCCAAGAGCCGGAGTTGGAGTAAGGGTCGGGCCCGACCCTAAATCCTCCACTGGTTCCACCAGCACCGGCTCCAACGGTGCCGAGGCTGTTGGAGGAGAAACCATAGAAGGAAGATGGATCATTGACTCCGAAGCCGAATGGGCTGGAGCCGAAACTAGCTTTTGGAACACCGTAGACTGGAAAAGTCTTAGGAGCACCCTGTCGATGTCCGAATCAGACATCTTGGATGATCTGGAGGATACCAATCGGGCCCGAACCGATTTCTCCATCGGCTCCAAAGGGCTAGGGGACCGGCTCCGAATGGATTCTACCACTATCGGCTCCGAGAGAGATCTCAAGGCAATTTCCCTCGGTGCCGATAAGGACTTCGGCTCCGAAGGGGAAGAGTCTGAGCCGGTAACCCTCATCGGCTCCAATATCAGTGGAGCCGATGAAGGTGACCCGCCTCTCGATGCCCCAGTCCTCGGCTCCGAAACCAGAGGGGTCGAGGCTGGAGGCATCGAGGCAGACCGTTCCGCCCTCGGCTCCGAAGTCCGTGGAGCCGATGGAGAAGTCTGCCTAGGTTTTTTGGCAGTCGGTTCCGACAGACTGGTCAGAGCCAACGCTTTCTTCTTTTTTGAAGGAGAGGGAGACGAAGATAAAGCCTCCTCGAAGGATGGCTTGATTAACCCCTTAAGGATTAATTTGTTTTTCCTCTCCTGGAGGACCCTTGATGAGAAGGCGTGACACACGCTACATGATTCCTGTAGGTGCTTGGCGCCTAAACAATAAACGCACGAGGAGTGGTCGTCCGTTATGGACATCTTAAAACCACACCTCGTGCATTTTTTAAACCCGGAGGGTTTATGCTCTTTGGACATGACTAAATTAGAAAAAAGCACACCTGTCTAAAGAGAAACACCAAAACTTAAAGTTTAGAACAGAAAATATAAAGTTTTTTTTTTTTTTTTTTTTATACAATACAGATGTACAAGAAAAAATTCCACACAGAAATAGAGAGAGTCAAGACCCTCTAACTTAAACGGGTACTTGACCCACAAATAAAACGCTAAGATAGCAAAGGCAACAGGGGAAGGCCCCTCTAACTAAAAACGGGAAACCTTCCCTGACGAAAAACACAAATTCCTAGACAAAACTGTTCAATACACACTCAAATCACAACAATAGCTGTTAAAACAGCTTTTGGGTTCAAAGCAAGCAAATTCCTGACAGGAAAAGCCTAAATAAATTAGTACTTAGCCCAGCCAAGTTGAGACCACGTCTAAGCTTGTAAGCGGCAAACGAGATCTGGGGGATTAGAGGTGGTGCATCCTGGGATAAGAAATAGCTCAGCCAATCAGAGGCCTCGCTCTATAGCATAGCATGCCGAGTCGGAGCCGAGGGATCGGCTCCGAGCCCATCAGTACAGAATGTAGGCGAGATAGGATCACATAACATCTGATTTTCTAATGCTTATAGGTAAATCATGGCATTTGGTGGGTAACATACAGTGATGCTTTTTGGTACCTGTCATTCTGCGTCTATTTGCATCTTTTTTGTTAAATAAAAAGCTAGCACATTTTTTTTAATTTAACCATGTCCCAAAAATATTTTATTGTTTTCCTAACTGATGTCAAGGTAGGGTAGCATGCAGGTGCATCCAGACATTAATGGATGGAAGTCCATGCATGCCTATTGGTATACCCATTAGTCTATGGATGCAGCCCAAAATTACTCCCCTCACCAATATCACATGGATAAAAGTTAAGTGAATCCTTTGCGATGATGGCAAGGGAAAATAGTACCTGTACAATGCAAATTATATAATAAAAAAAAAAAAAAAAGAGGAATTAATTGAGGAAAAATGTGTCACAGCACTTTAGCCACTGCATGCCTTGAGCAAAATTTAAGAATGGAAAATCACAAAAGACAGAGATAGAGGTATTTCGTTCTCTCAGATCAGTCAAGGGAAGTGATCATACAGTGCAACCAAAAAAAGTGGCTGTTCATTTAAAAAAAAAAAAAAAAAAAAAAAAACGCAGTAAAGGTTATACTCTCCCTAATTGTTGGACTTCCTGTAGACAAGTCAGATTTAACCTCACACCACCTTATTGATGCCCAACTGCTCTTCTGATCTGACAAGGCTAACATCTGCCTGTGGCTTATCACCATCCACAACATATACTATCGACAATGATCCTTATATAATGAACATCCGCTTTTTGTCAGATTATTTTACTTAGAAAACAAGCAGACTTCCAAAGATAATCACTGTAGCTTCCACAATTGCTTGCTGGTATAATAAAAGCACAACTGCCTATGCTTTTAATAGCATATGTACAGAAAAAAACTGAAAGCAAAGACTTAAGCCCTTAAGTACACAGTCTTCTTGCAAGGTTTAAAACAGGAAGTCTTGCAAGCATCCAACTTCTAACAGAGGCATTAAATACAGCAGCCTTCAGAATCAACAGCTGCATAATATGATAGATTATCATGTACATTCTACAGTAACAAAGTATATATTCAGACACAAAAACTGTATGTGGATCTCAAATACGTCACTGAAATGTGTTTGTGGGCCTCAGTATGACAATGTAATGTAACCACATGGAAGGTGAAACAAAGGCCTTGCTTTCAGATCAGGTAGCATCGGTCTTCTTTGTAGTAGCAAATATTCAAGCAAGAGCTTTGAAGGCCAAACCGGAGAAAGGTTCCATGTGAACAGCAGTTAAACATGGGTCACTCAGTCCTGAGAAATAGGTGAGCGTCGTTCCAAAGGGAGAGATGATAGTCTCAGTCACCCTCGGCCAACTGAAAGGGAGTCTGTCTCAGATCCCTGAATCCAGAGCGGAGCAGATAGGTGCCTTGTGGCATCCAGTGCGGTGACACAAATGATCCTGGAGAAGGCAGTGGGGTCCCCTGGGAGAGTTCTCTTTTCTCCGTAAATGGCAAAGTGCCTTGGATGAGTTCTCCCTGACAGAGGGGCCTACGCCCTGGAAAGCGCTGTGGTTCTAGCTGCATCAGGTGAGCTCTCGCTGGCCCCTGAAAATCCGGGGAAGAGGGTGCAAGTCTTGCACTGGGCCATACCCATATCCACAGTAGCTCTCCAAGGTGAGCAGCCTCTGGCATATTAGAGCAATGCAGGTAATGGAAGTCAGCAGGCCAGATCTGCAACGTCACGGTAAAGATTAGCTCTGAGGGCTGTACCCCCCTCCCTTCTTGTGGATCATCCCAGTGTCTGCATTATCTGGCAGCTAGTAGCTGACTTAGAACTGGTACAGACTGGGAGGATCCAACTGTTTAATTAAAAAAAAGCATTGCAAAGGCCCGAGATGGATGTTGATGCTATGCGATTTCTGCCCAGTGCTCTGAATGTCAAAGTGAAGAAATTCAATGAGGTACAGGTGAATGGAGGAAGTAACTATAACTCTCTTAAGGTAATCAAATGCCTAGTCATCTAATTAGTGAAATGCATGAATGGATGACCGAGATTCCCACTGTCCCTACCTACCATCCAGCAAAACCACAGCCAAAGGATTGGGCAGAATCAGTGGGGAAGGAAGACCCTGCTGAGCTCAACTCTTCTACAACACAGCAGAATCTGTTTAACTGTAGTCCCTAGGAATCCTAAACTCTGCCCTATGGAAAGGTGGTTACTTCAGCAGTGATGCAAAACCGCCAGTAAAAGCAGAAACATTAACAGGTAGATTGGAAGCCACACCATGAGACAGATACATAACAAAAATATTAACCTTTCTGTTAATCAAACCACAGGCTGTTATATGATGTCCAGGAGCTTCCAAAAAGCAGCGATAAAGGAGAACTTGCAAATTTTAAGATACATTTCTATTAAATGCAAACTGAAAATTTAATCTCCCTGCGATGTTCTGCTTCCCTAAAAGATAGTAATCCATCAATCAACATTACAATTATCCACAGCTTTTGTCTATACAGTCTGCTAACTGCACCCTAGGGTCTTAATCTGTTGACAGAAAAAGAAATGGGCTCAGTACTGACTATATGTATTTTTTCTTTATTCCCTGAACTTTTAATAGTTTGGAAAAATCTAAGACACACACGCTGGACACATGACTCCAGTTTTGAAAAATATCCATCCATTTTACTGACCTTAGTTCTGATCCTTTTGATTTGCCGTAGTCGTGCCAGCCACTTTGAAGCATAGGTGTCTGATGGATTTGCCTGGTGCTGATGGACCTGTGAAGCCATCTATATCAAACAAAAAAGAATCAGTAATGATATTTCACCTTTTGGACTTCATATATCACTTAAAGTGTACATTTTGATACAAATTATTGCAGCAATACTAACAGAAAATACTTCACTAAAACCGTGAACAGTCATGTTACACTTTTCCTAGTATTAGGAAGAATAAAACTGTCTGTTAATATAACAACAGACACTATAAAGTATAAGTGTTGTCACCCCTACAGACACCTTCATACGGGAGTTAGACATTCCCTATTGATAATTCTTTACCGTTGACCATTATGTCTCTGTAGTAGTTTGGAAATCCTTCTACGTGGCTCAAATAAAATCCAAAGCCATCTCCACTAGATTCAAAGAATCGTAAATCCCCTTTACTCATCTCTTATCACACCTTTCCTGCTTGAATTATTTACTCCCAATATCTTGGTTTCTTGGCCAGGTTTCTCCAATACATTCCAGCCCCCTCTTGCCTATTTTCTGGACACCTACTAGCAGTCATCCCTATTTGCAAAATCTCCTTTCTTCGTTCTTGTATTTGCTTAGTTTTTTTAATACTTTCTGATACTTTACGATTACAATATTCTGTGTGGATGCTATAATTTTCCTTAAGGATCTGCATCCGAAATTCCACACACTATATTTCTTGAACTTCTACCTTGTTTTATCATTACCCCTTTCCAATTTGAATTACATTCTTTTACTTGTGTTATTTGTATGAGCCTTAACTGTGTAGCTGTAAAATATCCCTTCAAATCAGCTAAACCAACTTGTTTTGTTGGAAGGATCAACTTATTCCACTTAATTCTTGCCCTCTTTCCCTCCCAGATAAATTCCTTCAATCTTTTATAAATTATTGTCCACAAAAGTGTGCCTGACTCGTATACAAGAGTAAAGGGACTTGAAACATTTTACCTGCTTGTATCATACTAGCCATAATCATAATATCATAATTAAGAGATTTCAGTTTCCCAACTTTTGCATGATCTTTTTAGTCTCTTTTTACATACCATTAGCTAACATAACAGAAATCTTTTTTTAATCCATACTCCTAAATGCTTCATTTTATTATATCCACAAGGTAGCAAAGGTAGAAGGATGTAGACCAAATAATCCAATAGTTACTTCCACAGAATACTTTATTAGATATGAAAAACAAATATGAACGTGAAATCCATCAAGCACTTTCGCCTGAAACACTGTCAGGCTTTTTCAAGATATTCACAAACAAGACAATACCTTGCTTTAAATAATACCTTCAATAAACCTAAATTACAACTTGCTAAAATCAATTAAAACAATCAAATCCAATTAAGGAACTAATTAAACACATTTAAATACATTTAAATATGCTTATATATCCATGCCTGCTGAAGAATTTATGATACTTGAACAAGTACCGTTGAACCCGAGAGGTGGTGACTGGGAGGCTAGTTTAGAGTACAAAGAATTGATTTGGCAGCTAAGACTTAATGCATCCAGACTACCTGGATTAAATGATACACTTAGTATTAGTAGTGTTTTAAAACTAAGGCGAGCGAGGCTTTAATACTACATTTTCCATGCAACTGGTGTATTATTTATACACAAATATATACAAATATACACTTTTAGCCTTTACTCAGTAGTTTGAACAAACATTATTTCCTTTATTTAGTATATTATTATTATCTGGTTGCCAGATAACACACTGTTACTATACTTGGTTAGTACCTTGTATAAGTTTTACAAGTAGTCTTACCTCAGTTTATTCCACTTCTCATATTATATTTTTCACATTACTTATGCATTTGGTGTTTACACAAATTACATAAGGTCTAGTCTTCGTTTTATGTATACTGAGTATGCAGTACCCCTTTTAATTTTAAGTAGTCTTGAACATATTTATATTTATATTTTAACAGATCCTAATACATTTTATCAACATTTTACACATTTACAAGTAATTAATTCAAATGTATTTATTATTCTGAGATTTGACACATATACATACATCTGAATATACTATTTAGTACATTTATTAGGATAGAGACTTAGTATTTGACATTAATAATCAATAATTAACAATTTATAATTTATATACATATTTATTAACATAACTATATTTATTAGTATATGAATATGTATATTGATACATATATTTACGTAATTCATAGGCTATTTATAATTATTTATATATATATTTTTAGATGTATTTATATTTATTTAATTATACATTTACATATTTTTATCAGATTTTACAACTTTTAAAATCAACTTTAAGTTTTTAAAAGTAATGAAAATATGTTATGTATTTTAATGGCTATATGTTTTACAGTGCATATATAATATATCTTCAGTGTTTACTACATTACATTTATTTAACATTTCCCCATTTTTTATTTATATTTATATTCATAAATGATATAAGAAACATCTTCACTAAATGTTTATGTAAAGAAATGTATCGTTAAATATTTTAAAAGTATAATACATATCAGCGAATTGGTTCCCTTAGGTTCTTCAGCAGGCATGGATATATAAGCATATTTAAATGTATTTAAATGTTGTTTAATTAGTTCCTTAATTGGATTTGATTGTTTTAATTGATTTTAGCAAGTTGTAATTTAGGTTTATTGAAGGTATTATTTAAAGCAAGGTATTGTCTTGTTTGTGAATATCTTGAAAAAGCCTGACAGTGTTTCAGGCGAAAGCGCTTGATGGATTTCACGTTCGTATTTGTTTTTCGTATCTAATAAAGTATTCTGTGGAAGTAACTATTGGATTATTTGGTCTACATCCTTCTACCTTTGCTACCTTGTGGATTTTTTGGGACTTAGTTCATTTTATTATATCCCGATAAAATACGGGTACTTCTTAACCAATATATGAATGGGTACATAATTTATGGCTATAGCCTTTGTTTTATCTTCATTAATTTTATATCCCTAAAAGACTAGAAACCATCTTAAAATGTTCCACAACAGTGAGACGCCCTTTTCTGGATTTATCAGGAACAAAATAATATCATCTGCAAATATTGGCAAGTTTTCTAATTCCCATGCTTCCACAGGAATACCACCTCCTACTGGGGACTTTCCTGAAGACTGATTACACACCACTGTCTTTATCTCATCAACTACACCTATGTAAACCGTTAGTTACTGAGCCTCATCTACCTCTAACCTTGGCATAATTAAGTCTTCCATAAATATTTCCATTTGTAATCTTTCTTGATTTCCACATTTCTCTGCTTTATACAAATTTGTGTACTTAAAGGATTTTCGACTGGAAACAGATCTGTGCACTTAAAGGATTTTCAACTGGAAACAGACTGCCTGCCTTGTATGGATTACTTCTGAATACTTCGTAATTCTGTAGAATTATATATTTATATATATATATATATATATATATATATATATATATATATATATATATATGTATATTTTTTTTAACCTTAAGATGAGTTTAAGTTTGCTACTTCTACTACTATTGTCTGATCTGATTAATATACAGTGATTAACTACAGATATATGGACTGAAAATCTTCCACACCGAGAAGTTTCTTACATTGTTTTCTTTATACGATTTTTTATACATTTTCCAGAATATGTCCGAAACCTCTATAGGATCGCTAGATACTCTTCTTGTTATAGGTTCCCTAAGTTTGGCAACAACCCTTTCAATGTTCTGTTCGCTAGATACTCTTCTTGTTATAGTTCACTAAGTTTGGCAACAACCCTTTCAATGTTCTGTTGCCTAAGTCAGTGTGCTAAAAGTTTTTATGCACTAGCATTATCAAAAAATAGCTGCTTAACTGCAATCTCTAAACTTATGTATATTATCAACATACCCTTATTTTCTCTTTAGCACTCTGCATTTGCTCTTCCTCTTGGTCCGTGAGATTCCTTTTATTCTGTAATACTTTAACCCTAGACAGTCTCTCTATGTAATTTCTATTACTTCTTAACCATATAGCTTTCTCTTTTAGTTCAATCCTATTTTTAAATTCCATTTTTACTTTTCCCACTCGCTATAACTTCTGAAGATATTTCTTTCTTCTAATTACTCTAATTTCCACAGCCAAATCCTTAAATTCCCCTCTTTTTAATAGGTAGGTGGGAAAGCACCAGTGTCTTAGTTTTACTTCATTACCCTTCATATCCATCTGAGTTTTTATTGGTGCATGATCAGAAATAACTATGGATGGGTGTTGAAGCTTTCAATTAAATGTACATATTCCTGTGAAATATAATTTCTATGTAGTGTGCCCGGTTATTGTAACTTGGGAAATTACAGTAAATTCTGACCAAGCTTCTGTTACTGAATTTCCCATCTTCCATACCAAATATTTTATTTATTATTTTATTTTATTATTTAACATTTGTTGACCGGGCTAGTCTATCTGGATATAAGTCCATTTTCAGTAGAGGCCCGGGGAGAAAAGCTCAAAAAAATGACAAACGATTTAATACAAATCAAAGTTAGAGGACACTTGTGATCATGAAGAAAATCCAAAATTGTTTGGTTATGTTAACAATAACAGATAAAATAATTAGAATACAACAGTTAAATTCACAATAAAAAATATCATCCCATTAAATCCACAACAATAAGTTTTATTTATTTATTGTAGAGAGGGGATTAGTGATGGTACAATGAGATGAAAAGAAAAAAGGGGGGGGGAGGAAATACAGAGAGGTTTGCTAAGAATAAGGTAGGAAGGAGAGGTAATGAAGCTGGGAGAAGTAGTTCAAATTTGCAGGTTATGTGGCATATAGAATCAGAATAGCACAATGTGAAATAATTTAGGAAGTGTAATCTAGTAATATGCAGGAAGGGAGATTTTTAGTCAGGGTTGCTGCATGGGCAGAGCCAGTGGTTTGTGAGATAAAGTTTTAGCTTATTTTTGAAAAGTGAGGAAGAGGAGATTGTAGTGAAGTCTGTTGGGAGTTGGTTCCAGCATTTCCCTACTACATAGGAGAAAAGTGAGTCTCCTGCTTTATTATTGGATTTATGTGTGAATACTAAAAGTTTGTGAGCGCAGGTTAGAAAGATTTTTATAGGGACTGATAAGTTTAGTAAGTATTGGTGTTTTTTCAGGAAAGTAAAGGATTTTTTGTGTTATAATAAGTTGCTGAGATAAGAGTTGATTGTGCAATTCAAGCCAACCAAGTTGTTTTAGGTTGAAGCAGTGGTGAGTTCTAAAAGGGGAGCTGGTAGCAAAACGGGCTATACTATTATAGGCAGTAGATAATTTATTCAGGTTGGTTTTGGATAGGTTAGTATATAAAGGTGATGTATACAAGAGAGTAGAGATGAGGTGGGTGTGGGCAATGGTAGTTCTGGCTGTAGGAGTAAGGAAAGGCTTAATTTTGTAGAGGGAGACAATTTTTTTGTTAATGGATTTAATAGTGGAATTAATATGAGTGTCACAGTTTAGGGTATGGTCGATAGTAACCCCTAAAAGTTTGGTTATTGTGTCAGGAGATATGACTGTGCCATTTTTAGATACGATAGAGAAATGGAGTGTGTTAGCTTTATGTGTGGGAGTGAATAGCAGTAGTTTAGTCTTATTTGGGTTAAGGAGGAGACAACGCTGTAAGAACCAGTTTTCTACAAGCTGAAAGACATTTTGGGTGAGGGATTGAAGTATGGTAGGGTTAGTGGCTGAGGAGATCAAGGTGGAGTCGTCAGCATATTGAATGGTTACTGCTTGATGGGATACTAGAGGCAAGATCATTAATAAATATGGACAATAACAGAGGACCTAAGATAGATCCTTGGGGGATGCCAAGGGAGACAGGAAGAGGGGATGATAGAGTGTTTTCCCAGAGGACTGCCTGCTTTTGATTATCTAGGTATGACTTGAACCACTGTAGTGCCAGAATATCAAGTGAGAGAGATTTTAGAAGATTCAAGAGAATTTGATGATTAACCATGTCGAATGCTTTAGAAAGATCTATAAAGATAGCAGATGAGAAGATGTTAATATTGCAGTTTTTATTTATGTGATCGGTAAAGGAAAGAAGAGCAGTTGTAGTGCTATGGGAGGGACGAAATCCATGCTGAGAGGGGGCTAGTAGACCATTAAGAAGGAGGTGGTCGAGCAATTGTTGGTGTATACATTTTTCCATGATTTTAGCTAAAGGAGAAAGAAGGGCAATAGGATGGTAGTTTGAAAGTTCTGTTGAGTTTCCACCTTTATGAAGGGGAATAATATTTGAGATCTTCCAGATGGAAGGGATAGTGCCTTCTTTGATGGTTCTATTTATAAGGATAGCGATAGGGTAGGCAATAGCTTTAGCTGCAATTTGAAGATATTGAGCAGGTAATAAGTCAGCAGAGGGGGTAGAGGGTTTGAGTTTTGAAAGGAGGGTACTGATGAGGGATGTAGATACAGGTTGTAAATGAAAAGTGGGTGGGGAGGGAAAAGAGGAGGGTGGTGAAAATGTAAGAATGGGAGGCAAGGAGTTTGCAAGTGACTGGATAGCTTCGGTAAAGAAATTGTTAAAGGAGTCAGCAATCTGTTTAGGATTATTTTTGGCAATACTAGCAGGGGTTGGTGTCTTAGATGTGCCTGGTTGTAGTAAAGCATTAATCCCTGTCCAGAATTTCTTTGGGTTCTGGTGGTTATTTTGCTGGAGGTGAAAGAAAATTTTTTTTTTGTCAAGATGTACAGATGATTTAGTGGAATTTCTTAGGTGTTTAAAATTAGTGTGATCAGATGATCTTTGGTAGCTCGCCATTTAGACCAGAGTTTGTTTCTAAGCAACATTTTGTGTTTGGTTTCTTTTGTGAGCCATGGGGCAGTTTCATAAATTTCTTCAGAAATCTACCCACCCTTAGTTATATTTTCTCTTCTAGGTCCCCTGATACATCCTCACTACTGCAAATCAAATTCTAGTCCCACCTATAAACAATATTCCCTGTTGAAACTTGAATATTTCTCACAATTGTCATACGCTCCATTATGAACAACTTTAGGTGGAATATAAATACATGCCATTATAATCCTCCTTCCTTGCCAATAGACCCTTAGTACCATAAAATCTACCATTTTGTCTTATTTTCCCATCATTTATCACTCTTGGATTCTCTCTAGCAATTAGTATAATTACTTCCCCTTTCTTCTGTCCCAATATTCTGTTGAATATTCATTCTGAAAATTTCCCTTTGTCAAATTCACATGCTAATTTCATTCAAAATGTCTCCTCTAAGCATTGCTATTTGCACTCTACATTTCTTAATATAATTGAATACTCTTTCCATTTTATCTATACCTATAAGGCCATTCACATTCCAGGATAATATGGACAACACAGCTATCATGTATCATGATGAGAAGCTACTGTTCCCACCTATTATTCATGACAGTTTTTTTTTTAATCTGGATTTCCAGTTTTTGTGTTACACAGATATAGTACTGTTTGGCAGGCTGATGTTTTGTACAGTTGTTTCTCCTCATCTTCATTTGAATATTTGTCAATTTTTTCAAAACTTTTTGTTTTAATGAAAACCTTCACATAAAAAACTAAACACAAAACACCCCATTCTCTACTAACTTGAAACAAACATACAAAACGATGTGTAGACTCAAAACATGAAGTTTAACCCTCCAGAAGGGAACAATTGCCTCTACTTGATGGCTACACCTACAGGCATTATCTCACCTACAATTAAGGTCACCCATGCAAAACCGCAAACTACAACCTATGCTCCCACTTATACTGATTTCTGTCTGTCCTTTTCTCTCTTCCTCTCTCAGATATAAAAAGAAAACAGCTTGTATGCCTTTCAGGAAACATTAACTTTTAGCCCCAAAAAAGTGAACTGGCTATCTTTAAATAAAATAAAATAAACTGTAAACTGTTCTAGCAACTGCATTCAAGTATTAAGCCTGCTAGGAAGGTTGCTACCTCTTATTCACTTTCCATAATTTCAAACTTATTTTTTTTCACTGAACTGCTTGCCATTGTATGTTTACATTTTGCACTTTTTGCACTTCCCTCAACAAAGTATACACAGAATTCTCAAGATTAACTGTTTGCACTTGCAGACACAGCTTGCCTCCACGGAAATGTACTCAGCAATGAATCTTTGTAAATTTCACTCAAAAGAATGCACAGCTGCCCTGAGCTGCAGGCATATTGACTCCAGTGAAAAATGAGCAAACTAATCTCTCTGCAGTTGTAAGAAGCTTAGCATTTTCAGGGCTTTCATAATTTTGTCTTATTTTTAAAGCCCACATGCTTACAAAAAACACCTGTTTGCAGCTTATGCTAAAGGTAGTAATCTAGACATTCACCCTTGTAAAATAAAGAGAGAAAATAACTTAATTCTACCTATAATATAATCAGTGCACTTTTACACTCCATCCCCAACCAACATCTAGAGGTCACAACATATGAACATTAAACTTGCTTTTGTCGAGATTTTTTCTCTTGTTATACTGTAAAAAAACATTCCATCTGTATTGTCCATTTTCATTCTTCCTCAACTATTGGGTTCTGACTCAGCTGCTTCTTCCAGCTCATGGAACACACACACTTAAAGCTTATGGACTTACCACAGCATTCCATCTGTACTGTCCATTTTCATACTTCCTTAACTATTGAGTTCAGATCCACCCCTCGGGTCTGACTCAGCTGCTTCTTCCAGCTCATGGAACACACACACACTCAAGCTTCTCCCTTACCCATAAAACCCTAGGCACCTAACATACCTCAGATCTTGTTTGCTGCCCTTTATACTTGCAAAACAGCAGGAAATATTAAAATAATAGAATCTGGAACTTAAACCAAGGAGCAAAAGTTCCTCCAGCATCTTTTGATCCTTCCAAGAATCAAACAAGGAGGGGAAGTTGAGTAAGAATGAAAATGGACAACACAGATAGAACCTTATGGTCAGTACATAACCTTATCTGATACAATTTTCATTTATTCCTCAACTGCTGGGACAGAGTCCCCAGCTACCTAAATAAAAGGAAGACTCTAAGAAAGGATATTTCCTGAGCAATGCTGAGCCAAAGGCTGCTTTTCCCCTGAAGACCAGATTTAACTTGTAATGAGAAATAAAAGTATGAGGATTACCTCTAATTGCAGATGCACAAATATCATGCAATGAAGATCTAGATAAAAAGGCTGAAGAAGTTGCCATAGACCTGGTGGAATGAGCTTTTGGTGATTTTGGTAGACAAACCCAATTTTTTTGGAAACAAAGGTAATAAATCAGTTAAGGTTGTGGCTAAAGTCACTTTAGAAACTGGTTTGCATAATTTTGATTCCAAAAAAGAAACAAGTAATTGCTCTGATTTCCTCAAATTTTTGGTTTTATGTAAATAAATCCATAATTGTCTATGAACATCCAAAAAAGTGTAACATATACTTCTCCTCTACTTGAGAAATTTGGAAAGAAGACTGGAAGGGTGATAAACCTGATCAATACTGGATTCTGACACCACCTTAGGAAAAAAGAAAGGATTGTTCTGTAAGGATACTCTATCCTTATGAAAGATCAAATATAGATGTTTAGATTACAGAGCATGTCATTCTGACACACTTTTTTAGCAGGGCTATTAGCCACCAAAAAGATAGCTGATGGTTCAAACAGAGGTTGTGTTAAAGTTTGCAGAACAAAGTTTAAATCCTGAGGAGGAGTGGGATCTTTTAATAGAAAGCTAAATAGGAAAGTTCCTTTTAGAGAGGCTTTACAAAGTTTGGAGCATGTTAGGGTTGAGTTATTTACTCCTATAGGAAAATTAGAAATGGCAGCTAATTGTATTTTTACAGTAGAAGAGCAAACACTTTCACTGAAAATTGTAGCTGAAAAGTCAAGAACCTTAGGAATCTGTGCTGAAAAGGGGTCTAAATTCTTTTGCTGTGCCCAAACAAAAGGTTATGCTGCTAAACGCCAAGAGTCTCAACAGGAAACTGCACTCACTAGAAGACCCAAACATTTGTGAAGTCATGGAGACCTGGTTCAAGGCTGTGGAGAACTCCCCAGCCATACTGGGTTACACTTCCTTCCACAAGTTCAGACCTCAGACTGAAGGCGTGAAAAATAAAGGAGGCAGTGTATCAATATTCATTTAAAATAAATACACTTCCAGATTGGTTAAGCAGTATAATTCTCAAGAGACACTTCAGGTGCATTTAACTGTTGGCAGGACACACATTCAAGTCACTGCCAGCTACAGGACCCCCTCCATGAATTAGGACATCCACTCTGCCTATTTGGATCTAATTGAGTCTATCAAGATGCATCCAAACACCATGGTTTTGGGAGACTAACTACTCATCCATTGACTGGATAAATTACTCATACTCAAACTCACTTGCCCAAAGGTTCTGCCATGTCATTAAATCCAATGTCCTGGACCAGCTGGTTGACACCTCCACAAGGGGTGCCAACATCCTGGATCTGGTGCTTACCAATATGGGGGACCAATGTAGCACCATCAGTGTGAAGTCCTCCCTGGTGAGATCTGACCACAAATCAGTCTCATTCAAAGTGACCATCACACCTGACCCCCCCCCCCCTCAACCCATCAGCAACTAAACTAAAACACTTCTCCAAAGCAGATTACAACTTCTTACTGAATGGTATAAATAGCTTCACTGCACCTCCTAACTCAGATGAACTGACAACTACACCAATGCTTTATACAAACAACTGTATAAATGCATTGACTCAGCCGTACCTGATAGGATCAAAACAGGCTCCTCAAGGAAGAGCAAACCTGCCTGATGGACAACTGTCATTAACAGGCTTTACAATAAGAGGAAGAAATTGCTGTCTAAGAGTAAGAGGGAGCAAGCCCTCCTAAACTAGCAACATTCCATCCTCAGTTTAAAGAAGCAAATAAGACTTCTTGTGAAGTTCTTCAAAACACACAGAGTCCAAATTAGGATCCTCAACAAAGGACAAACACAAAGCATTCTATAGTTACATCCATAACCTAAAAGGAAAGGCCTAGACTTGTGGTAGTTAATGAAATCACAAATACTGAGCCTGTGGACATAGTTAACCCTGTCCCCACCACACATACCCCATGACATCCTTACCACCTGTCCCCTACCTTATCTCTAAAGAGAAGGTTGCAAATGCCCTCTCTCTAAGGCCAAAAACAAAGCATCTATGGGACCTGATAGCATCCCAGGCTGCATCCTACATGGGCCTCAACATGAATTATCAATATCATTAAGTACTCTCTTCTATCATAGTCTAAGCAACAGTTGGTGAGAGACCTGGGAACACAGGTTGACAGCAACTTTACCTTTGACCACCATATCTCCACAGTGGTAAGGGTGGCATTCGATACTGCTCATCTCATAAGTAAGGGCATGGCTCCAGAGACAAAGAAGTTTTAACCTCCCTGTACTCTTCCCTCATCAGGCCTATAATGGAGTACAACAGCCCTTTGGTATCTACCTTTCCAAGCACCTGCAGCAATTGGAGAAACCACAAAAGTTCTTCACAAGGAAAATTCAAGGTGCCCTATGGGGATCATCAGAAATCATTGTCCCTTTATTCTGTTTCATACAGACCACTTGAGAGGTGATCTCTGCCTTGCATACAAGGCAATCTCTGACCCTGCTTTACTGGAAATGCTGCATATCCATAAGTCAACTGGTACATGGGTTGTTCGCTCTAAAGACCTTAATCTGGTATGTGACATTATTAAAACTTGCTGGAGGGACAGATGTGTCTCCCAGAGTTCACCACACCTTTGGAACAGACTCCCACGTCATGTCAAACAGAGCACCTCATTGTCCTCCTTCAAACGCAATCTAGACAATTGGATGGGTGACCATCCATAAATTCACCCCAGGGGTTCCACCTGTGTCCCTTTTGGACAGGGGCAATAGGTGCTGACTGAGGAAATAAGGGTAAGAACTTCACTAGGCTTGTAAGGGCCCTAGGGCCATTAGCCTAGTAACTTCCTATGATCCTATGAACAAAAAATCTTTTCCATTTACTTTTGTAAAGTTACCTGGTAGAAGCTTTGTAGGATGATAAAAGAATATGATGGACAGGGGAGGAAAGTTGGGGCTGCCTAGTGATTTATGGAAATTGAAAAATCATGCGTTCAATTTTAGGCCTGGAAGGTCCAGAAAAGTCATGTTTATTGGGTGAGACAGTAAGTCTGGAGTTGGATCCAGGTAGAGTGAAGAAGAAGAGATGAAAAAAAGGGAAACTGAATTTGATGAGGCCAGTAAGGGGCAATGAGGAGAACTGTGCTCTTCAATTTGGGGATTAGGGGTAACAAGAGTAAGTGTAAAGGAAACTGGTGAGCCAATTGTGAAATACAGCATCCTTCAGTGACTCTCCATTAGGGGAAAGAACCTGCTACACTTGTTGTTGAAGGGAGATGCAAAGAGGTCGCAGCATGGTTAACCCCAGCAATGGAAAACCCTCTCTGCCACCTTCATATTGAGGGACCACTCATGCTGCATTAGAACAGACCTGCATAACTTGTCTGCAATCACACTGGATCTTCCTGGAATGCAAGTTACTATCAGAAAGCGGCCAGGTGAGCTCGCCCATCGCCATACTCTCATAGCTTCTCGACAAAGGGGTTAAGATTTGGTTCCTCCTTGTTTGCTGATATACCAAACCACCGACATTGACTGTCTGAATCCCAACAGTCCTGGTGGGGAGAATGTCTTGAAAGGCCTGCAATTCTAATATGGCAACTCTCATTCCCAATAAGTGCTCCCCCACCTGATCTGGAAGGCATCCATGCTTACTATGGCCTTGGGTTGGGGAAGAACAAAGGGATGACCTTGTACTTGACTGGAATGTATATGCCATAAGATAATTCTTGCAAGCTTGCATTATTTTGACCTGACTAGATAAGGGTTGATGGAAAATGGACCATTGGGCTGCCAAGTATCAAATGAAGAATTTTCATATGATACCTTGCCAACAGAACCAGAATTTTGAATTACCTTTTGACCTGGAACGGAATGAAATGAACTCTGTACAGAAGCTGTTTGAGTGACTGTATTGAGTAAGGCACAGATGAATTTGAATATCTGTGTTGGTTTGAGATGAGACTTCTTGTGATTGACTGAAATCCCCACGTAAGAGCATAACTGGGGTACACAGTCTCAAGCTTGAATCAGATGATGCCTGGTTGGAACAGTTATGAGCTGATTGTCCAAATATGGAAACACCCAGAATCTCTGTAGTCTCAAATGACTTGCTACTACTGCCATACACTTGGTAAACACCCTGGGGGCTGTGGTGAGACCAAAGGGCAGACCTCTGAATTGATGATGACTGGCTCCCAGCTGGAAGCGTAGATATCTCCTGGATCATCTGTTCAGAATGCATAGTATCACATAAAATGGAGATCTATTGAGCACATCTAGTCGTCCTTGTGCAGAAAAGCCAGAACAGACTGAACCATGACCATCTGGAACTTTATGTACTGAACCAAATGATTTAGATTGCCAAGATCCAAAATTGGTCTCCAGTCCACTGCTTTCTTTGGCAGTAAAAAGAATCCCGAATAAGCGCCAGACTCTTTCTGGTCTAGAGGGACCTCTTGGATGATGTTTTTTTTTTTTTTTTTGCAGCTTATTTCTATTGCTGTTGCTTCCCTCTGATTGGATGAAACGGGAGATTTTGTTGACTACTAGCGGGGTTGGATGGGAAAAGGGCATTATATAACCTCTAAATATTATCCTCCACACCCATGAATCTTTTGTAATCTGTTGTCAGGCTCTCTCCAGAGATGGACAGTCAGGCCTTCTTTCAGGAGCACTGATAGGACCTGTCAGAGAAGGTATCTCTGGATACCTGGTTATGCGGACCACCTCTGCCACGGGGATGGCATCTTCCATTAGAGTTCCCCTATCTGCCACTGTGGGAACTGTCTCACATGGATCTTGGAAGGGACCCTGGGATTTATTGAACCACATTTTCCATCAGCCTCATTGGTTCCTAGAGAAGGTCTGTTGGGGGGGTCAAAAATGTACACCCACAGCACAGAGGGTTTTTTTTATCCCTGCTCACACCTAGAGTGTATCTTTTACTTTGGGGCAAATAAGGAACTTCCGTCAATGTAGATTTGAAGGGTTCTGAAAAGTTACACAAATGCATCCAGGCACGTCTTCTGAGAGAAATGCCTGAACCTGCCACCCATAAGGTACCTTCAGCTGCATGGGAGATGAGCCTCATGGACAAGTTAAAAATAGACTGAAGGGTAGCCAACTTCGAGGCAATAGTGCTCACTGCCTCAGAGGATATTGTCCCAGTGAGGGATTTGGAAAGCTCCTTAATCAAATCCATCTGAAGTCTCATAAAATATGCCAAGTAGTTCAGTGACATAAGAGCAAAAGTCAGTGAAGCATACAGACACTTCCCAAACCTGTCCAGCACCCTAGACTCCCTGTTAGGGAGGTGGACAGAGGAACGTTGCTTCACTGATTCCTTCTTCATGGCTGACACAATGACCATGGCATCAAATGGTACTCCCTTGCTTCAATATGTTCGGTCCTTTGGTTGTGCCAGAATCCTATCTGGTCTCTCAAGCACAGACTCAATGGCATCTGGCTCCTTCCACGCCCATCAAGAGACCAATCAATGAGCTCATTAGCTGGTGGAGTCACCCAGAAGGTAGATGGGCCAGCTCCAAAAGCCTACAGGAATACAGACTCTTCTTGGGTTGGGAAGAGTTGTCAGGGGACCAACCACCCCTTTGTTTTAGGAGTTTAAGGATGTCTCCAAATGAGATGTCGTTGGGTGGTAATCTTAGGGACTCTTCCCTCTCTCAAAGTCAGTATCTTCTGTGACAGACTCTTGTGGAGAGTCCAAGTACCTCCTTTTACACTTATGCTTCCTGGGAACTTCTTCAGTGGGATGCTCTGAATAAGTGTCAAAAGAGATTATTATACCCTGCAGGGTGTTCTGGAGACTTGTTTGGGCTGGTTAGCCCAATGACACAGGTGACTGAGGCGCTAGATACAGAGTCAAAAGGAGTTGGGTAGTCCCAGTCAAAGAGGGAAGAGAAGTCCTAAGTCTTGGAATACAGAAAGCTCCCTTTACTACCCCGAATGCAGAAAGCCTTTGACAAAGAAACCGATGAATCTGATAAGGCATGCTTATGGACCATTGGCTCCATCTGCCCTGAAGGTGCTGGATCTAGTAGCAATTGAGGTGATCAGATCCAATGAGATTTCTCTGATCTATGCCTCTGATCCGAAGAGGTCAAACCTGAAACTTTAACCAGTTTAGGAGGAGGTTCGGATATCAGAGCCAAAGAGGTAGACGGATGTGGGGATCTTTTTCTTGAGTCTTTGGAACTGAATCTCATGTCTTATCAACTTTTTGGGGCATTTGAGTCCCAAAGACTGTTGAAGCAGGCTTACAGGGTCGCAAACCTCTTAAGATTACCTTATCTTTCCTATCAAGACTAGCAAATTGAAGGCATTACATATGTCACAGTTACCATCCAAGTGAGATGGGCTTAAACAACAGACAGAGAAAGTGTGTGCCTGAATTTGGAATTTTATGGCAGCAGGCCACTCACGTTTTGAAATCAAAAGGTTTCTTGAACACAATTAGAGAAAAGAAACAAGAATCAAGTATCAGGAAACAGAATTTTTTTTTTGTAAGGAGAAGAGGGCAAAAAAAGAAGTTATGTACTCACTATAACTGAGTTGTTGCTCTTCATTTGTCTTCAACCTGTGGGTGCCTGGATCCGACCGGATCTGATTTGGCCATATTTCTAGCATTTGATCCAAGCTCCAAGCTCCTCCCCTACCCACAATGCCCCCGTCTTCCTCCTCCTTTCAGATCGAGTTTGCTGCTAATGCTAGCATCCTAATCTGACCCAAAGTCTTACTTCATGACCATAGGTTTCCAGATATAAAGATAATAACAAATGAATGCTCAGGTGGTGAAAATACCTCTTCTATCCAGAATACAATGAAGCCACCTAAAAAGACAGGGGGAAGGAGGGAGTAACAGTTGAAGACAAATGAAGAGCAACAACTCAGATGGAATGTTATGGTGAGTACATAACTTCTTTATCTGAAGTTGTCTTCATTTGTTCTTCAACCTGTGGGACAGAGTCACGAGCTATCAACTCACCTGGGAGGCCCTCATGGAAGGATATTCTAGAGCATAGAGGAGCCAAAGCACACCCTGTTCCTGGATAGAATGTCCAACTTACAGTGTGAAATGAAAGTATACGAAGATGCCCAAGTAGCCACACAACAAATATCATCCAGCGAAACTCTGGACCAAAAGGCAGCTGAAGTAGCCATAGATCTAGTCGAATGTGCCTTAACATGTCCCGCCAGGGATAAAGCTCTAGTTGAATATGCCAGGATATTACACTGGGAAATCCAACGAGCAATGGCAACTTTCACTACAGGTTTCCCTAGAAAGGGCTTAAAAAAGAAGCAAAGAGTTGGGCAAATTTACAGAAAGACTTAGTTCTATGCAAATAAAAACGTAACTGTCGAACATCCAAAAAATGCAATTTATATCCCCCCCTTGTTTTGAAAATTGGGAAATAAAATGGGGAGATTAATAACCTGGTTAATGTTAAATTCCAAAGCCAGGGAAAGAGGGATTAGTACATAAAGACACCCTGTCCTTATGAAAGATCATATGTGAAGGTTTGACTGACAATGCCTGAAGTTCCGAAACCCTTTTGGCTGATGTAATGGCAAACAGGAAAGCCATTTTCTAAGACAAAAACTGTAAATCTACTGAAGCTGCCAGTTTGAAGGGGGAAGAGACAAGCACTTGCAGAATGAGTGTAAGATTCCCAGGAGGCGCTGGGTCTTTAATTGGTGCCCGAAGCAAGAAGGTGCCCTTCAAAAAAGCCTTGCAAAGCTTAGAAGAAGCTAGAGAGGCCATGTTGTCTCCTACATGAAAATTAGATATAGCTGCCAGTTTAATCTTGACATTAGAAGAATTGGCGGCTCGGTGAAAAATTCTTGCCAAAAATTCAAGAACCGCCAGAATTGGAGCAGTAAAAGGATCTAGATCCTGTTGAGAGGCCCAGATAGCAAAACGCTTCCACTTGCTGGAATAAATCTTCCTCGTGGAAGCCTTATGAGCTGCAACTAATAATTTTGTGACAGGTGAGGATAGCCCGGGAGTCCTATCATGGGAACCGAAGCAGCCAAGCAGTGAGCTTCAAACTGTCCAGGTCTGGATGAGGTATCCCTGAAGGATGAGAGATAAGGGCCGGAACTGTATCTAATGCCCATGGAGGATACACTGTATGAGACCATAGAGACAGGAACCAGACATGGCAAGGCTCCCCAGCCTGCGAGCTTTCTGAAGGAATTTCGGAATCAAAGGTAGGAGAGGGTACACATACAGAAGACTGGTGGGCCAAGCAGGAATCACAGCATCTCTGGGTGCTTCCCCCTGTGGGAGGTTCAGAGCAAAAAACTTGCTGCACTTCGCGTTGGAAGGAGAGGCAAAGAGATCGCAGCACAGCTAACCCCACTTTAGAAAGATCTGGTTCGCTATTAAGTCATCCGGATAGACCTGCTGAGTCTGTCCACTAGAATGGTGGACATCCCTGGAACGTGCATTGTGACCAGAAAACAGCCAGTGGCGATCGTCCACTCCCACACACTTATGGTCTCGTGACACAGGGGGTAAGACCTGGTTCCCCCTGTTTGTTAATGTACCAGACCACTGACATGCTGTCCGTCTGGATGGCAATCATCTCGAGAGGAAGATGGGCATGGAGAACTTGCAACCCTAGGAGCACCACCCTCATCTCCAGGATGCTGATATGCAATAAAGTCTCATGGGGGACCACATGCCTTGGACTGTCCTTCCCAAACAATGCTCCCCCACCCAAGTAGGGGGGTGTCCGTGGTCACCATTGCCAAGGAGGCCGGCAGAATGAAGATTCGGGGAATGAATCCACCATATAAGAGAATCTTTGCACTCTTGAGATACGTGAATTGGATGAGACAATGGAAGATCTAGCAATGACCAAAAGTCCATTGCAGTACCCTCATGTGCGAGTGATAGTGGCCACCATAGACCCCAATGCCCGTAAGCCCAATTCTGCAGTCTACAACTGGGCTTGAAGAATACACACGACATGATGTTTCAAGGACTGAATTCTGTCCAAAGTTAGAAAAACCTTGGTCTGATTTGTGTCCAACTGAATTCCAATGAAATCCAAAACTTGAACTGGAGTCAGTAGGGATTTGTTGAGAATGATGGTTATGCCCAACTGATTGGCTACTTGAAGAAGGGAATCCCTTGCTTGCCAGAGTCCATGCCTGGAAGGGGCAGAAAGGAGCCAATCATGCAAATAAGGGAAGACCTAGAAGCCCTGCAGATGCACATGAGCCGCTACCACTGCCATCACTTTGATGAACACCCTAGGGGGCTGTGGTGAGACCAAAGGGGAGAGCTCTGAACTGATAATGACTGGCTCCCAGCCAGAAGCGGAGGAACCTCTGAGAGCGACTGTCCATCTTGATGTAGTAGTACGCATCCTGGAGGTCGACTGAGCATTGCCTGTAGGAAGGGCAGGATAGACTGAAGAGTGACCATCTGGAATTTCATTTTGGCAACTGACAGATTTAAGTTGGAAAGATCCAGAATGGGTCTTAAGTCCCCTGTTTTTTTTTATTGCACTAAAAATAATCTGGAATGGATGCCTAAACCAGACTGGGGTTTAGTGGGACGGGGCTGGATGACTCACTTTTCTAGCAGCTTTGCAATTTCCAGTACTATCTCCTTTCTTTGTGCGGGTGGAATGTCCAGGAGGTGTTTGGGAGTGGTGGATGAAGGAAGGGGATGGAGTAGCCTCTGGATATGAAAAGGCTCTCGAGACCCCTGATTCCTCAGACCCCCTCTGCCTTGGTGGCAGCATCTATCGAATACCCCTCTGCCTCTATGGGAAGGTGAGTCCTGAGCATCCTGGCAGTAGCTTTGAGACTTTTGGAACCACATCTTCTTTGCCCCCCCCCCCCGCTGATTCCTCGAAACTGTTCAATGGGGGGTGGAAAAGCAGGTCCTGATGGCAGACAGTGTTCCCATCCTTCCCAATGGCAGACAGTTTTCCCATCGGTTTCGCTCTGGACAAGGGTGTCACGTACTCACTTTCCAAAGAGGGTGGAACCATCATACGGGGCCGTTAGTAAAGGACTCCTTAAAGGGTTCTGAGAATGCACAAAGCAGGAGCCAGGCGTAATGCCTGATGGCAACGCCTGTCCCAGCAGCTCTAGTGGCGCCCTCAGCATGAGAGAAAAGTACAGTTTTGTACCTACCATAAATGTAGATGTTCGAAGATCCACATTGCTGCAGTCCTAACACTTGGGTAGTCCGCTGTCCCTCGGTCGGCCCGAATATCAGAGTATAAGGCTGACGTCGGTCAAGGCGCATTTTACTGACATCAGAACGTCAGGGTACAAATGCGCATGACCGACGTCATATCCTCAGTCTTTTCTTGCCCCAGATGTCAGAAGACCCTAAAAGGAAAGGTCAAAACCCATAGACAACAACTAAACAACTAACCAGCCAACACCAAAAATATGTAAAATATATACAATATATACGCTATACACAATATACACAATATACCTCAGATGGATAACCCAACCCACACAACCACCTCAAACTACAGAGGGGAAGGAGGGAGGGTAAATTGGACTGCAGCAATGTGGATCTTCGAACATCTACATTTATGGTAGGTACAAAACTGTACTATGTTCTTCATCTCACATTGCTGCAGTCCTAACACTTGGGTAGAATCCCAAAGCAGAGGTAAGGGAGGATGGCTAAACTATAATGAAGCAGGAGCTGCCAAAATGCCCTGCAACACAGCAGTGGCAAAACCAGCCCTGGATTTAGAATACAGTGGAAGGTGGTAATGCCTAGAGAAGGTATGCACTGAACTCCAAGTGGCTGCCTCCAAAATATCCTTAGTTGCCACCCCCCTCAAAAAAGCTGTGGAAGTGGCAGTAGCCCTAGTGGAATGAGGCCTAATCCCAGCTGGAATCTCTTTGCCATGATGGGAATAACAGAAAGCAATGCAAAATCCAATCCACTTAGAAATAGTTTGTTTTGACACGGGCTTGCCCTGAGAGCACAAAGCAAAAGAAACTAATAACTGCTGAGATTGCCTGAACCCTTTAGTTCTGTCCAAATAATACCGCAACTGCCTGTGTACATCTAAAGTGTGCAAAATCTTTTCCCCTTTATTTTGGGGATTTGCATAAAAAGTAGGCAAATGAATAGTTTGGTTTAAAGCCACACTAGAAACCACTTTAGGCATAAAGGAAGGATTAGTACGTAAAGATACCCTATCCTTATGGAAAATTAAGAAAGGCTCAACTGCCATAAGGGCCTGCAATTCAGAAACCCTTCTTGCAGAGGTAATGGCCAACAAAAAAGCAGTCTTCCATGACAAATATTTCAACTCAGCAGTAGCTGCAGGCTCAAAAGGTTGTAGAGTGAGTTTCTCCAACACAAAATTGAGATCCCAAGCAGGAGTAGGAGCTCTTCGTGGGGGTCTTAAATTCTTTGCCCCTCTAAGAAATTGCTTGAACAAAGGATGAGAAAACAATGGTGGGTCACAGTCGTAGTGAGCTGAAATTGCTGCAGCATGAATCTTAATAGAAGAGAAGGACAAACCTTTGTCCAATAACTCAGTAAGATATTGAAGAGCCACACTTAAATCAGGCTCAGAAACATCCAAATCCTTAGCTGCACTCCAAAACAAAAATCTCTTCCATTTATCTGCGTACACTGTCCTTGTACTAGGCCTTCTAGCTTCCAAAATCACATTCACAACTTGTTGTGGAAGTTGAGACCCTCTATGGTTTAAAACAGAATATGCCAGGCTGTTAGGTGAAG
This sequence comes from Protopterus annectens, assembly GCF_019279795.1. Classification (NCBI taxonomy): domain Eukaryota; kingdom Metazoa; phylum Chordata; order Ceratodontiformes; family Protopteridae; genus Protopterus; species Protopterus annectens. The sequence continues at coordinate 168,212,504 of NC_056746.1, read as the reverse complement.
AGAGTGAAGTTTGACATTGAGCAAATGACTGTCCTCCTGGGACAACAGATGTGGAATCAAAGGCAAAGGCCATGGAGGCTTCCGTACTAGACTTCTCAGTAATGGGTACCAGTGCTGTCGAGGCCAATCTGGAGCTATCAAAATCATCCTTGGCTTGTCTTGTCTGACCTTCAGAAGTACCTTTGGGAGGAGAGGCAGAGGTGGAAAGGCATACACATGAAGATTTTTCCAACTGAAAGAAAGAGCATCCACTTTCCAAGCTGTGGGATGAAACCTCTTCGTGCAAAACTTTGGCAGCTGGTGGTTTAGTGGAGAAGCGAACAGATCTATGTCTGGAGTTCCCCAGGACACTGTCAAGTTCTGAAATACATGAAGATCCAGTTTCCACTCGTGGGGATCCATGATTTGTCTGCTTAACACATCTGCTAAGGAGTTCTGTGCTCCGGCAGAAACCTTGCCTGAAGACTTAGTTGTAAACTGAGAGCAGTCTCCCACAAAATCATTGCTTGCCTGCATAGAGGATAAGAATGTGTTCCCCCTTGCTTGTTGATGTACCACATGACAGTTGTGTTGTCTGTTAGAATCAACACCTGCCCTGGAAGAAGTAAATCCTTGAAAGCTATTAATGCAAACTGGACTGCTAACATCTCCTTCAAGTTGATATGTAGATGCTGTAGTCTGACAGGCCACTTGTCTTGTAACCACTTTCCGTTTAGATGAGCTCCCCAAGCTTTGTCTGAGGCATCTGTCGTTAAAATTTGACTCGCCTCTGGCCGGGTCACAGAGAGTCCCTTGTTTAGGTGACATTCCTGAGCCCACCACAAAAATTCCTTTTGAATGCAAGGTATTATTTGAATGACAGTGTCCAGATCCTGGCAGTGCTGTGTCCATACATTTTGAGATACCATTGCAACTTCCTCATATGCAGTTTGGCATTGGGAAGCACCAGAATACAAGATGCCATGAACCCTAAGGCTTGAAGGACTGTCCTTGCAGTCAGCCCGGACTGAAGAGATAGATGATGGAAGTAAAGGGAAAGATTCTTTTGTTTGTCCGGAGTTAGAAAGGCCATCTGGGATGCTGTATTCAGTCTTACACCCAGAAAGCACATGTCTTGAGAGGGTACTAGACTGGACTTTATTTCGTTCACAGAATACCCCAGGCATCTTAGCACTGCTATCACATATTCCAAATGACGAAGAAGCTCGTCCTTCCCTTGAGCCAGAATCAGGCAATCGTCCAAATAAGGATAGATTTGTATTCCTTTTAGCCTGAAGAAAGCTATCACTGGAGCCAGAACTTTCGTAAATACTCTGGGCGCAGTAGATAAGCCAAAGGGCAATGCAGAGAACTGATAGTGAGAAGTCCCAGTCCGAAAACGCAGATACTTCCTGCAACTTAGCCTGATAGGAACATGAAGGTAAGCCTCCTTGAGATCCAAAGTTACCATCCAGTGATCCTTGCCCAGCAGAGGTAAAAGCTGTTGTAACGTCAACATTTTGAACTTGGGAATGTCCAGATAAGTGTTGAGGATAGACAAATCCAAAATTGGTCTCCACGTGTTCCCCTTTTTTGGTACAAGGAACAGGCGAGAATAAAATCCCAGGCCCCTTTCTGGCATAGGAACCGGCTGTATGGCCCCTATTTGGAGTAACAGAGAAATTTGCTTGTGAGCCTCTATTCTTTGTTGAGGAGGAATGTCTGGCATGCCTTTGAAAGGAGGCAAGGTATGGAAATAAAACCTGTAGCCGTGATGTATGATATCCAATACCCATCTGTCTTGGGTAATCAAACTCCAATTTTCTTTGAAAAGTGCCAACCTTCCTCCCAAAGGTGCTGCCAGGCGAGAAGGTTCTGGCAGCTGAAAAGGTAGGTCATTGGGTCTGTTTACGAAAGGACTGACCCCTGCCCTCACCCGAAGACTGTGCAGGAGAACTCCCTGTTCTAGGCCTGAAAGAGCCCTGACCTCTGCCCCTGCCACGTCGAGATCTACCCCTAGACTGGGAATCATAAGAAGGATACGTCCACCCCTTAGTAGGCCAATTTCTACTAAACTTTGGAGGCTGAACCTGCAAAAAATCTTTAACAGTCTGCATAGACTTAGCCTTGTCTTCCATTTTCTTCAAAACTGCCTCAACAGGAGAACCAAACAAGACATCAGATTGCAAAGGGGCATCCAAAATCCTAGTTTTAACATGGTCAGATCAATTTTGATCCCTCAGCCAGGCATGCCTGCGAAGAACTGTCCCAGTGGCAGCCACCCTAGACGAGGCCTGTACAGCATCAAAACCACATTGCAAAGAATGCTTACCCACCTGTTCAGAAACATGCACTAAATCTTGCAACTCTTTACAATCAATACCTTCCGCCAGAGCATCAACCTTAGATTTCAACTGTGAAAGGAGATAATTTTGATATTTCAACATGTGAAACTGGCAATTCAAAGCTCTCATGGCTAGAGTGGAAGAAGTATAAACTTTCTTTCCCCATCTATCCAAGGCCCTGGCCTCTTTATCTGCAGGAACCGGATTCTTGACAACAGAAGCCTTAACCCTTAGGCCCCTGGCTAACAGTTTCTGGGTCTGCCCTAGGACTCTTAAAAAGATACTTATGAGCTTCAGGCACCCTGTAATACCTATCTGGTTTAACAGGAGCAGGAGGCAAAGAATCAGGATTAAGAGAAGCCTCTGCAAACACATCTTCCACCACATTCAGAACAGGAGGTATAGCTAAAGGCCTATGCTGGGGTAAAACAAAAATCCCTAAGCCTTTTCCTGGAATCAGAGAAGTCCTGACCCTCCCATTTAAAATGCTCTCTCATGGAGTGAAGGGTCTCTGAAAAAGAAAAATCCTCAGGAGGAGAAGCAGAAGGAGTAGAATCATCCACATCAGAATCAGAATAATGAGAATACTCCTGCAAGTCTTCAGCCGAAGACTCAGACACATCCGAAGCCTGTTCATAATCCCCCAACACTGGTTCCATCCTTGGCCTCTTATCAGGAGGGGGCATAGAGCCTCTAATTAAAGTAATTAAATCTTCTGCCATTTTAAGCATGTGCTTCTTGGGCACAGAACCTGAAGAACTAGGAGTGACACCCACAGAAGCTAAACTAGACCTGCCTCTAGGAGAAGCCTTGGAAGCAGAAAGAGAGGGCCTAGACACCTTAGGAAGGGAGGGGAGTACAGTTATCTGAGAAGCCCCTACAGCCTGACCTGCCTCCTGGGAGGCCACATCCTGTAAAAACAAAGTTTCTCCCTGGGACTCCAGAGAGGCCTCCGTCTGAACCACCGGTTCCACCGATGCCTCTAAAGAACCGGCGTCCGGTTCGGACGACTCCTCTAACCTAGGTTTAACTGCCTTGTCCTTACGCTTCTTTGAGGAAGCCGGCGTCGGAGCATCCGACGGCATATTGTAATTGCACCGCTTCCCAAAGACCAACCTGGCACAATCCAACCTTCGCTTTATAGTGCGTTTATTGAACCTAGCACAAAAGCGACACCCAACAACGTCGTGCTCAGGTCCCAAACAAGGTATACACAAATTATGGTAATCCCTATGCGGTATCTGTTTCCCACAAGAAATACAGTTATTCACTTTTTCTGACATCCGGTAAACCACTGAGGCAAGAAAAACAAAATATTCCCAACGGGTACTTAACCAACTCTGACTTCGGTCTGAAACTCCGAATTCGAAAAATTTCAGAACGCCGAACGGCACTTGCAACACTGCTTCTGCATCGGACCATGCGGCAAAAAAGACTGAGGATATGACGTCGGTCATGCGCATTTGTACCCTGACATTCTGATGTCAGTAAAATGCGCCTTGACCGACGTCAGCCTTATACTCTGATATTCGGGCCGACCGAGGGACAGCGGACTACCCAAGTGTTAGGACTGCAGCAATGTGAGATGAAGAACATCTGCATAGAGGTGTTAGCAATCAATGTGAGGGTGGCCATGTGAGAAGAGAATATCTTCTGGTCCTCCACCATTGTGGACCCTGGGGTAGACCCTGTGATCTCCTTGACTAGGTCTCATAGATTAGTACTAGGCTAACTGCCCTTGCGAGTCATTTTAAGCCGAGCCAATTATCCCCTGTGAGATTCAAACCCTGTACCTTGTGTTTGTAAGGCAAACACCTTAACCATTAGGCCACCCTCTCAACCCCTCACTGGAGTCTAATTATGTGTGCCATATATTTCAGCACATGTACCGAAAACATTGCTGAAATGTAGACCCATTTCCCAAAGCAGTCCATCATCCTGGACTCTCGGTCTGGTGGATGGGCCATAGAGCTCTCCTGTGCGAGCTCCTTCTTAGAGGCCGCTGCCACTACCATGACATCTACGGGGAATCCTTTGGTCCAGTAGGTCCTACCTGAGGGACCACTCAACACCTTGTCAGGGTGTTTGGGGATCGGCTGCACCATGTTCAGTTCCTTCCATGCCCGAGATGTAATTAGATCCACCAGTGGATCTGTGGGAGGGGACAACCAGGATGTAGAGGATCCTGTGCCAAATGCCTCCAGGAACACAGATTCGTCTGAGTTAGGTTTCTGGGCAGACCACCCTCCTTCGCTGATAAAGGATCTCTATGAAGTCTCCGAAGGAGACATCCTCGAGGGGTGACTGGGGAGGAACCCTCCCCTTCCTCCAAATTGGTGTCCTCCATGAAGGACTCTAGTGGGGAGTCAATGTGCCTCCTTTTACACGTATGTTTTTGAGGCACCTCCTCACAGTGAGTTTCTGGGGAGGACTCGAAAACATCTGGCTGCTGCCATGTGGGAGCTCCCTGGGGCAAAGAGGTGGCAGGCTGTCCCTGAGGTAGCAGGATGGCGGAATCAAAACCTGAAACAGAGGGGGCCATGGCGGACTCCAAAGGCAAGATAGTCAATGGGTTTCAATGGTATCAAGAGAACCTTCTCCATCACGTCGAAGGCAGAAGGAAAGCGAACCGTCTGAGAATGGGCTACAGATGGGTTTGCCACCCTCTGGATCAATGGGGGAGTCAGATTCAAACCTCCAGGCGCTGAAACTCCGATTGGAAAGCTGTGCTCTGAAGAACTTAGAGCAGACACCATCCCTTCGGATCTGGCCTTGAGCTCATCGGATCCGACCTACTCAATGTAATGGCGGCATCAAGGTGCAAGGTACTGTTGGTGCTGACCCCTCAACGCAGAGTCTCCTTGGATCCAAGGGCTCTGAAACCAGGGGTCGGATCAGAGAAGGAGTAATTAGTAGGAATGCGGACTGGATGCTCCTGATACAGAGGGAGAGGAGGCAGGCAAGACTTGCATGTGTATCTGAGTGCGGATAAATTTCCACATCATCCTGTCCACCTCTGCTTTAGAAAAGATGAGGTTGGATTAGGATGAAGAGGCCACCAATACTGACCTAGAGGGTTGGTGAGGTGAAGCTGGGGCCGGCAAACAGAGCTGAAGCTCCTCCAGCTCTGGGAAGAAATGAGGGGAATGGAGCCAGGGTGACTCCGGTTGTGGAGTCCAGCGGACCTGGGCTGGTGGACCAGCGGAGGTCAAGTGATCAGGGGACCGTTTCCTTGGCTTGTTCTTGTGTTTATGCTTGTCTCTGTCCCCGGACCTCTTGGTGGGAGGTTGATTCCTAGAGGCAGGGGTGGAGACAGTAGTAGCAGCAGAAGTCTGGGTTGAGGAGGCCTGGGCTCCGGTGGTAGGAGGAGGAACAAGGCCTTTTAACATTAGCTTGTTCCTCCTGTCCATCAATGCTCGGGGAGTGAAGCCTGCGCAGATGGAACCAGGAGGACTCTAGATGGGCAACCCCTAAGCAAACCATGTGGGGAGAGCTTATGGCCACACTCCGTGCACCTATAGAAGCCTGGTTTAAGGTTCTCGGACATAATTCTTGCAGAAGGCCCAATCAAAACACACATGCCCCAGAATGAAGTTAGAAAGATGGGGTTTTTTTGTTTTGTTTTTTATACCGATGCGAACAGCACAAGGGAGGGAAGGTAGAAAAGACAGAAATAGAAAATAAGTAAGAAGAACGTAGAGAATCACAAAAAAACTCACTTACCAAAATAGAAGCTCTGACCAGTGCATCACGATGCTTATGCTGGCATGGCAAACGAGATCTGGGGGGAGGAGGAAGACATGGGCATTATGGGTAGGGGAGAAGCTTGGAGCTCGGATCAGATGCTGGAAATGCGACAGAGTTGCATCCAGTTGGATCAGAGTACCCACAGGTTGAAGGACAAATGAAGACAACAACTTCAGATTTACAAGATCAATACAGGATTAATAAGATGATTAATAAAAAGGAAGGAAGCACTAGAAAGGTTGTATCATCAGGTTATAACTCACAGAAAAGTCACTTGCTTAAGTATGCAGAGACAACATCTGTACACTAAGGCAGCAAACAAGATTTTAGGTATGTTAGGTGACTAGGCCATTATGGGTAAGAGGAGGAACTTGAGAGTTTCAGTGTTCCATGAGCTGGAAGAAGCAGGAGAGTCAGATCAGATCTAAACCCAACAGTTGACGAATGAATGAAAATGACATCAAATCCTGTATTTCTTACAACTAAAAAAGCACTTAACTTCAATATTTTTAGCACATACAACAGTCACTGAAGAGACACCCCCCACATTTAAATTACCCGATTACACACTACATAAAACTGTTTTACTATACATAATATGCAGCTTATATCATATGTGTTATACAAATACTAATGAGAACAAAAATTGTTTTACTTAGTTAGTTTGCATCTTTTAGTGTCCTTCTAAACAATAACGATAAAGTAAGGTAGAGTCCATCCACAGGTTTAACAAAGTCAACAAAAGTCCAGTAATTTTCAGCCATTTCTCCTTGTAAAACCATATTTCACAAATGTGATAAGATGCTTTATAGTCTCCCATTTATTCACTAATTTTAGAGTAGCTAGTCTTCTTCCTATTCATCTCAGTCTCCCAACACCAGACACTGGCTCAAATTCAGGGTACTGATTCTTCTAGTCAACTCCTGTGCTTTTTTTTCTCTCTCTCAAGCATCTTCCTTTGGAACACTGGAAAAGGAGTCTCTCTACCTTACCATCAGAAAAATGAGAATCAGAGTTCTGGTTCTGCTTGCTAACTCATGTTTTGCTGGATAAACTTTTTATTTCCTCTTTAGTCTGTCCTGTGTCAAAAAAACACTTTGATCCTCCAGGAAAAACACTAAAGATAGCTGGTACAGAATCTCACACCTGCCTCTCAACATTCCTTGATTGCTGAGACAAATTTCCTTTTCTTCTACCTGGTGTACAGAGAATAATCATTTGCTACAAACACAGTGCTGTCTCCAATGTTTAATACTTTGGCTTTCTGCCACAATTTTGTCAGGATCAACTCTTTCTGCTGGCATAACTGCATTTGTATTAATATAGGTCTGGAAGTTTGGAGCATACACTTGACGTGCCCTTTTAATTAGGAACATTTTCTTTGGAACACCAGACCAGTTGCTTATTTGTACTTTCATAAAATTAATGGTGTTTGTTCCTTCCAGTTTCTCTGGTACAGCAGAAAATCTCTGAATTTCTCTGCATGTTGTGTCATCAAACTCTACAATTTTTAAAATAATTCTTGAGACACATCATATTCATCCAGCTTTTCCTTCATGTCAGCCTCTGAGTTTTGCAGTTTTATCAGTTCATCTGAATGGCTAGTCTTCTATTATCCAACCTTTTATTGTTTGAATTGATATACCCATTCAATGTTTCATTGTTAATCACCTCTGAGTGCATTTTATTTTTCCCCTCTAAATTACTAAAAGCCATCTCTTGAACCAATGCTGAAGCTTGACTTGCTTTTTGCTGAACTGCTGCAGAATTCTTTCCAGAGTGTTTTCTCTTTACCTTTTCTGGTTGAAATTCGGTAAACCTGAAATAAATTCTTATTTGCTGGCATCCAGGCAGTGCAGTTACCAAACAAACAAACAAACAAAAAAACAAAAAACAAAATTTAATGGCACTCCTTTTTTTCATATTGCATGACAGCTGAAGTTATGCTGCTGATGAGTGTGCAGCCATCTTGGAAGTCTTACATTAAGCCAAGGGCCTTAATCCAGACATTCAAAAATGCAAAATTAAGAGAAAACATAACAGCTGTACATATATTATGTGGGTAATTTTGTACCCTATCCACCACCTCAACAACCCAAGATGACAGCCTATTAACTTACACATGCTTTTGTCCAGCCCTTTTTCTCCTTTTGCAGTGTGATGCCTACATTTCTTAATGCTAAAATGAAGAAAGAGAAAAAAGGCATCTGTTTTACTTTAGTATCTTTAATTCATACAAGAACAACTAAAAATGCTTTATGGATTAAAAACAACTCTTATGGTAGCTAAGGATATGTGGGAGATGACTGAACAGAAGATTATACAAAAACTGAGAAACTGGAAGCTTTGATTTATGGATATGGATAGTAAGATACTTTAGTCCCTTTAGTTTTATTCACAGATCAGGCATATTTTTATCAACCAGAGAAATTGTGCATAGCAATTAAAAAAGAGCTGAAGGATTTTATCTGGAAGGGAAAGACAGCAAGGATCAAGTGGGATAAGCTGATTTTACCTACAAAACAAGGCAGCTAGGATTACTCGATCTGAAGGAGTATTTTTGAGCAACACTGCTAAGGCTCTTATACACAGCAGAAAACTATAATTCAAAGTGGAAAGGGATGATGATACAGCAGAGAAGCTCACAAAACAGAGAGATACTGGGCTTTTGGATGCATACCCTTTAGGAGAATGACAATAATTATAAATATAGCAGAAAATATTTTAAGAACTAAGCCAGCATGGAAATGGAGAAAAGAAATTCTGCCAATAGGGATGACTGCAATTAGAGATATAGACGAAAGACAAGAGGGGGCTGAAATTTATTGGAGAAAACTGGCAAAGGATCCATGGTATTGGGAGCAAATAACTAGAAAGGGAAAGGTAATAGAATGGGAAGATGCCAAGAATTTATTTGGACTGCAGGTTACAGATTGCCTTTCCCATCAAGGATTGATATCAGAGTATAGGCAAAGAGAAAGAAATAGGGGGTCCTAAATGAAAGACCAGCACTGGTAGAGTTTTTAATAGAATCTAGAATAGAAACTGCAGTTAAAAAAATAAATAATTAGTAGAACATATCAAATATTGCCAACAACTATAAGAATCAATCAGAGGAGCTTAGAAAGGACTGGGAAGAGAAACTAGATAAGCATTTCACAAACTGACAATGGAGGATATATGTATATCTTCCAAATATGCAACAAAGTCTAGATTTAGGATCTTTGATTGGAAGTGTTTACATAGGTATTTTTATACTCCCAAGTAGAGTCCAAATAATTTTTCCTCAGCTACACAGTAAATGTTGGAGGTGTGATGGAGAAGAAAGAGGTAACTGGGAACATACATTTTGGGAGTGTAATGACTTGTCAGACTTTGAAGATTCCCTACAGATGGCTTTGTCAGAGACACTTCGTTAGCAAACTAGTATAACTAGGAAAATGATCTTTTTGAGGTACGATACAGAATCGGAATTGCTTAGACATAGCAAGGCCTTGCTGAGTCTAATTATGATAGCTGCCAAAAAAGCAATTACAAGAAAATGGAAATTAAAGTTTAAACCAACTTTACTAGATATAGTCAGGGGCAGCCCGTGCTATTGGACTGCAGCCCCCCAAGCTGTAAAAAAAGAAAGAAAATACAAAGAAAGAAAAGAAAAGAAAAAAGTAGTGGACCTAGCAGCATTTCCGATATCCAGACTGCTGCTGAGACAGTCTGGAGCATGTGCAGACTGTCTCAGCAGCAGCCCAGATTAGAAGCATTCAAGTGCAGAGATCCCAGAAGTCTATGCAGTTGCAACTGCATAGACTTTCACTGGAAAGGGATCGGACATGGACTGCAACGTCAGCAGGCTGGGAGTCTCGTTGGGAAAGGACATCTCGCGGGCTTGTAGTGCTCCAATGAACGAAGCTGTGGAAGGATTTAGTGCTGCAACAAATGGACCTGTCCCAAGTAGTGTGTGTGTGTATAAAATGCCCCAGGTGCTACATGGTGGTGGGTAGAGAATAAGGCTTCAACCCTGTACCCTGGGCCCAGGTGGCAAGAGCCTGAATTCCCTACCCACCACCATTTGTAAAAATGTTGCAGATTTTTCCCTCATACTTGTTCTGTTCCTCATAAAATCTGTGGTTTCTGTATTTTTGTGTCCTTGCAAAGCCAGCAGTGCATTGGTGCAGTGGTAGCATTGTTGCCTGACAACTACATGTTCTCTGGTTTGATTCTTGGCTGGGGTGCCTTACCTTGTGTGTGGAGTCTGTATGCCCTCCCTGTTTTTGTTTCCTCTAGTGTCCTCCTATCTTACAAAGACATGTGTCTGTCTGGAGTGTTTCTCCCTGGGCCTCTGCTAAAAATTAGCTTTTGTTCCAAGTCAGACTTTCCTGGTTAACAAATGTTAAAAATGACACACATTTGAACATCAGACTTCATATTCTTCAGAAAGTGCATGATAACACAAAAGCTTTTATTCTAGCAATTTTCTGAGTGTATAAGATGGATATTTGAAATTTGTCCTTATTTTTGGGACTGTATTCCCCCATTATTGGCTTCATCCAGGTTTTGTGCTAAGGTTGAGAGCTATGGTAAGAACTGAATTCAGTGAATATGTTTGGGGGCTATATTCACCCATTATTGGCTTTGTTCAGGTGTTTTGTGCCAAGAGATTGACAGCTGTGCTATGGTGAGAACTGAATTCACTAAATGGTAGCCATTTAAGTTTCCGTCTTCCTCTTTCACAAAACAGCTGATTTGGTATAGTGGTATGTTGCTCTGACTGTTTTGCACAGGGTCCTGGGTTTAAGGCTTGGCAGTGAAATGTATGGTGGTTATACGGCATTTTATTTTAGCAACTTTCCAACATTATACAAGCAATGTTTAAAATGTGTCCCTGTTTTTTGGGCTTTTGTCCCCCCACAATAAACTTTGGCATTTTCCAGATTTCTTTGTGCTGCAAAGTTTATATATAAAACTGTGTGAGTAGATTTTACAAGGAGCTGAGAGCTGCAGGGGAGCAAAAGTTTAGTGCTGCTTATGCTGAGTCTGCTTGCATTGTTAATAGCACAACAGGCAGTATACTTGCTTTTGATGCAGAAGGCTGTGGGTTCTACTCCCATAGTAGAGAGATGCATTGCTGATACTGTACTATGTTGGAAAAGGGGTGGATGCTGCACTCCTTTTTGGCGAAGATACCTAGTAACTATGAACCTGTTATCAGTTTGCCATCCATTCCCTATTGCAATATTGCTAGCTTATCATATTTAGTGTAAGATAGGCAATTTATTCCTCAAGGGTAACAGGCACTTTATTTGTAGATGAAACAATGAAATACAAAGTTGTTTGCTAGCAGCAACCTCTTCATTAGTTACAGATCACTTTAATGTGGAATTATTTAGATGACTTTTACTTCTTCAGAGATTGTGCATATGTACTGTTACTGGTGGACTGTAGAAGTTTGAGTAGACTTTTATGATGGAAATGTTCTGAACTGGGCAGTTTTGTCATTACTCGCGCATGCATTTTGTTTCATTGTTTACTGGAAAATTTCAAAACAATACATTTAAAACACCCTCTAAAACTGTACTGTATTGTTCAAGGAATATAATTTAATACAATCAGGAAGGTGTATGAAAGAGCATGTGTATGTTTCCTGTGCAAGGGGCCTGTGGTTTGAAAACAGCCCAAACCTAAAGTTAATCTGCCACTGGCAAAATGTATTTTCTTTGAATGTGGGTTTCAAGGCTGTTTCCGTGATTGTGAGTTTTCAAAGGCAGAGAAGTTTTAATGCCAAGTGTGTTCTCATTGTGAGACTGAATTGCTTTGTTTAGCAGATATGATATCTATTAGTGTTTGCATTGTAAAATGCAAAATAAAACATTTAAATGAAGTCCAAATCATCACAGAAGTAAAGCAGTATGCACATTAGTGTTTATGGTAAATGGGGTGAAAAGTACAGTTTTGTACCTACCATAAATGTAGATGTTCGAGGATCCACATTGCTGCAGTCCTTACTATTGGGGTAGTCCGCTGTCCAGTCGGCCCGAATACCAGAGTATATGGCTGACGTCGGTCAGGGCGCATTAGACTGACGTCAGTACGTCAGGGTACTAATGCGCATGACCGACGTCATATCCTCAGTCTTTTCTTGCCCCAGATGTCAGAAGACCCTAAAAAGACAAGGCCCAAAATACCTGCACCAAAAATATGTACAATATATACAAAAATATATACAAAAATATCAGCATATAACCTCACCTACACAACCACCCCTAAACACAGAGGGGAAGGAGGGAGGGTAAATTGGACTGCAGCAATGTGGATCCTCGAACATCTACATTTATGGTAGGTACAAAACTGTACTATGTTCTTCGTTCCACATTGCTGCAGTCCTTACTATTGGGTAGAATCCCAAAGCAGAGGTAAGGGAGGCTGGCGAATCATAAAGAAGTAGGAGCTGACAATATGCCTTGCAAAACAGCTGTGGCAAAACCAGCCCTAGACTTAGAGTAGATAGGAAGATGATAATGCTTAGAGAAAGTATGCACTGAACTCCAAGTAGCTGCCTCCAAAATATCCTTAGTTGCCACCCCCCTTAGAAATGCTGTTGAAGTGGCAGTAGCCCTAGTGGAATGAGGCCTAATCCCAGCTGGAATCTCCTTGCCATGATGGGAATAACAAAATGCAATGCAAAACCCAATCCACCTAGAAATAGTTTGTTTTGACACAGGCTTGCCCTGCGAACTCAAAGCAAAAGAAACAAACAACTGCTGAGACTGCCTAAAATCCTTAGTCCTGCTTAAATAATAACGCAATTGCCTGTGTACATCTAAAGTGTGCAAAATCTTTTCCCCTTTATTTTGGGGGTCTGCATAAAAAGTAGGCAAATGAATAGTTTGGTTTAAAGCCACACTAGAAACCACCTTAGGCATAAAGGAAGGATTAGTGCGTAATGATACCCTATCCTTATGGAAAATCAAAAGGGCTCTACTGCCATAAGGGCCTGCAACTCAGACACCCTTCTTGCAGAAGTAATAGCCAACAGAAAAGCAGTCTTCCATGACAAGTATTTCAATTCAGCAGTAGCCGCAGGCTCAAAAGGTTGTAGAGTAAGTTTTTCCAACACAAAATTGAGATCCCAAGCAGGAGTAGGAGCTCTACGTGGGGGTCTTATATTCTTTGCCCCTCTAAGAAACTGCTTGAACAAAGGATGCGAAAACAATGGTGGGTCACAATCATAGTGAGCTGAAATTGCTGCAGCATGAATCTTAATGGAAGAGAAGGACAAACCTTTGTCCAATAACTCAGTAAGATATTGAAGAGCCACACTCAAATTAGGCTCAGAAATCTCCAAATTCTTTGCTGTACTCCAAAATAAAAATCTCTTCCATTTTTCTGCGTACACTTTCCTTGTACTAGGTCTTCTAGCTTCCATAATCACATTTAAAACTTGTTGAGGAAGTTGAGACCTGCTGTGTTTCAACACAGAATATGCCAGGCTGTTAGATGAAGAGAGTGAAGCTTGACATTGAGCAGATGACCGTCCTTCTGAGATAACAGATGTGGAATCAAAGGTAAAGGCCATGGAGGCTTCCTTACCAGACTCCTTAGTAGTGGGTACCAGTGTTGCGAGGCCAATCTGGAGCTATCAAAATCATCCTTGGCTTGTCTTGTCTGACTTTTAATAGCACCTTTGGAAGAAGAGGCAGAGGTGGAAAGGCATACACATGAAGATTTTTCCAACTGAAAGACAGAGCATCCACTTTCCAAGCTGTGTGATGAAACCCCTTTGTGCAAAACTTTGGCAGCTGGTGGTTTAGTGGAGAAGCGAACAGATCTATGTCTGGAGTTCCCCATGACACTGTCAATTTCTGAAATACATGAAGATCCAGTTTCCACTCGTGGGGATCCATGATTTGTCTGCTTAACACATCTGCTAAGGAGTTCTGTGCTCCGGCAGAAACCTTGCCTGAAGAGTTAGTTGCAAGCTTAGCGCAGTCTCCCATAAAATCATTGCTTGCCTGCATAGAGGATAAGAATGTGTTCCCCTTGCTTGTTGATGTACCACATGACAGTTGTGTTGTCTGTTAGAATCAACACCTGCCCTGGAAGAAGTAACTCCTTGAAAGCCATTAATGCAAACTGGACTGCTAACATCTCCTTCATGTTGATATGTAGATGCTGTAGTCTGGCAGGCCACTTGTCTTGTATCCACCTTCCATTTAGATGAGCTCCCCAAGCAATGTCCGAGGCATCTGTCGTTAAAATCTGACTCGCCTCTGGCGGGTCACAGAGAGTCCCTTGTTTAGGTGACATTCCTGAGCCCACCACAAAAATTCTTTTTGAAGGCAAGGTATTATTTGAATGATAGTGTCCAAATCCTGGCAGTGCTGTGTCCATACATTTTTGAGATACCATTGTAGCTTCCTCATATGCAGTTTGGCATTGGGAAGCACCAGAATACAAGATGCCATGAACCCTAATGCTTGAAGGACTGTCCTTGCAGTCAGCACGGACTGATGAGATAGTTGATGGAAGTAAAGTGATAGACTCTTTTGTTTGTCCGGGGTTAAAAAGGCCATCTGGGCTGCTTTATTCAGTCTCACACCCAGAAAGCACATGTCTTGAGAGGGTACTAGACTGGACTTTATTTCGTTCACAGAATACCCTAGGCATCTTAGCACTGCTATAACATATTCCAGATGCTGTAGAAGGTCTTCTTTTTCTTGAGCCAGAATCAGGCAGTCGTCCAAGTAAGGATAGATTTGAATTCCTTTTAGCCTGAAGTAAGCTATCACTGGAGCCAGAACCTTTGTGAATACTCTGGGCGGAGTAGATAAGCCAAAGGGCAATGCAGAGAACTGATAATGAGAATTTCCAGCTCGAAAACGCAGATACTTCCTGCAACTTAGTCTTATAGGCACATGAAGGTAAGCTTCCTTGAGATCTAAAGTTACCATCCAGTGATCTTTGCCCAGCAGAGGTAAAAGCTGTTGTAACGTCAACATTTTGAACTTGGGAATGTCCAGATAAGTGTTGAGGATAGATAAATCCAAAATTGGTCTCCACGTGTTCCCCTTCTTTGGTACTAGGAACAGGCGAGAATAAAATCCTAGGCCCCTTTCTGATACAGGGACTGGCTGAATGGCCCCTATTTGGAGTAACAGAGAAATTTGCTTGTGAGCCTCTTTCCTTTGTGGAGGAGGAACATCTGGCATGCCTTTGAAAGGGGGCAATGTATGGAAATAAAACCTGTAACCGTGGTGAATGATATCCAACACCCATCTGTCTTGAGTAATTAAATCCCAATTTCCTTTGAAAAGAGACAGTCTTCCTCCCAAAGGAGCTGCCAGACGAGAATCTACTGGCAGCTGAAAAGGCAGGTCATTGGGTCTGTTTCTGAAAGGACTGACCCCTGCCCTCACCAGAAGTATGAGCAGGTGAACTCCTGTTCTAGGCCTAAAAGAACCTTGAGCTCTGCCCCTACCACGTCTAGACCTACCCCTAGACTGGGAATCATAAGCAGGATATGTCCATCCCTTAGTAGGCCAATTTCTACTAAACTTGGTGGCTGCACCTGCAAAAATCTTTAACAGTTTGCATAGACTTAGCTTTGTCCTCCATTTTCTTTAAAACTGCTTCCACAGGCGAACCAAACAACACATCAGACTGTAAAGGAGCATCCAAAATCCTTGTCTTAACATGCTCAGCTAAATTCTGATCCCTCAACCAGGCATGCCTGCGAAGAACAGAACTAGTGGCAGCCACCCTCGAGGAGGCCTGTACAGCATCAAAACCACATTGCAAAGAATGCTTACCCACTTGTTCAGACACATGAACTAAATCCAGCAACTCTTTACACTCAATACCTTCCGCCAAAGCATCCACCTTAGATTTCAGTTGTGAAAGGAGATAATTTTGATATTTAAGCATGTGAAACTGACAATTCAACGCCCTCATGGCTAAAGTGGAAGAAGTATACACTTTCTTTCCCCATCTATCCAAGGCCCTTGCCTCTTTATCAGTAGGAACAGGGTTTTTAACCACAGAGGCCTTAACACCTTTAGGTCCCTGAGAAACAGTTTCGGGTCTGCCCTAGGACTCTTAAAAAGATACTTATGAGCTTCAGGCACCCTATAATACCTATCAGGTTTAACAGGAGCAGGAGGCAAAGAATCAGGGTTCAGGGAAGCCTCTGCAAAAACATCTTCTACCACATTCAACACAGGAGGTATAGCTAAGGGCCTATGCTGGGGCAAAAACAAGAATTCCCTAAGCCTTTTCCTGGAATCAGAGTAATCCTGGCCTTCCCATTTAAAGTGCTCCCTCATGGAATGCAGAGTCTCTGAAAATGAGAAATCCTCAGGAGGAGAAGCTGTAGGAGTGGAATCATCCACATCAGAATCAGAATAAGGAGGATACTCCTGCAAATCTTCCGCAGAAGACTCAGAAGCCTCTGAACACTGTTCAAAACTATCAAACTCGGTTCCACCCTAGGCCTCTTATCAGGGGGGGGCATAGAACCTCTAATCATAGTAATCAAATCTTCTGCCATTTTAAGCATATGTTTCTTAGGCACAGAACCTGAAATGGTAGGAGAAGCCCCCACTGAAGCTGAACTTGGCCTACCTCTCAAAGAAGTTTTGGCAACAGAAGGAGAGGCTCTAACTACCTTGGGAAGAGAGGGAAGCACAGTTACCTGAGAAGCCCCCTCAGCCTGGCCTACCTCCTGAGAAGGCACATCCTGTAACAGTAAAGTCTCTGCCTGAGACTCCAAAGAAACTCCTGGCAAAACCTCTGGCTGCACTGAGCCTTCTAAAGAACCGACGTCCGGGACTGCCGGTTCATCAACCCTAGGCTTCGCTGTCTTCTCCTTGCGCTTCTTGGACGAAGCGGGCGTCGGAGCATCCGACGGCATTTTATAATTGCAACGCTTCCCAAACACTAACCTGGCACAGTCTAACCGCCTCTTAATAGTGCGTTTGTTAAACCTAGCACAAGAGCGGCATCCAACAACGTCGTGCTCAGGCCCTAAACAAGGTATACACAAGGTATGGTAATCCCTATGAGGTATCTGTTTCCCACAAGAAATACAGTTATTCACTTTTTCTGACATCCGGTTAAATACTGAGGCAAGAAAAAACCAAAATGTTCCCCAACGGGGTACTTAGCCAACTCTGATTCGGTCTGAAACTCCGGCTTCGGAAATATTTCAGAACGCCAACCTGCACTCGCAAAACTGCTTCTGCATCGGACCATGCGGCAAAAAAGACTGAGGATATGACGTCGGTCATGCGCATTAGTACCCTGACGTACTGACGTCAGTCTAATGCGCCCTGACCGACGTCAGCCATATACTCTGGTATTCGGGCCGACTGGACAGCGGACTACCCCAATAGTAAGGACTGCAGCAATGTGGAACGAAGAACATTAGCCAAGTAATGGTTCATTGGAATGGCTGTAGGGGGGAAGCTCCATTCGACCATGATTTTGTGAGGGAGGAAGGGCAGCAAACTCAAAGACAGCCCTGGCTGAACTATACCTCTCAACTGTCCAGATTTTTGCAGAATGAATAGATTTTTGCTTCTTATTTTTCATTTGTTCCTTATAAAATGTGGTTTTCTGTCAAATCAATTAGGAATGAAGTCACTAAATGATGACAGACACTGAGTTTCAGACTTCATAACCTTCAAAAAAATGCATGCTAAAGCAAGACTTGTTATTCGATCAACTGTCTCAGTTTTTACAAGAGCAATTTTTAGTACTGTTTATATGTTCCCCCCATATATTTGGCCTTGTCCAGATTTCCTGCATTAACAGGTTGAGAGGTGCATGCAAATAAATTGCTTTATAGAATTAGGCATATCCAAACCTCTCAAATGTCCCCAATTTTGGCTCAAAATGTTGCTCTTTCCCTAATAATCCCTCCGCAAAATGGCAATTTTGGAAGAAAACATGGAGGGTTTATAATTAATAAATAACTGTAATAATCAGTTACAGATTACTTTTATTTCAGAAATGCATGTAGATTCTTTTATTTTGTCAGCTGCTCAAGTTAGCAGTACTAATATTAAAAAAGTGTCCCTTCTTTGACAGGTTCCCAGCTGTATTGTGTGGCTATTTTATATTTTTGAATTAAAAAAAAAAAAATTAAAAAAAAAAATAATCCTTGTTTTCCCGCCTTCCTCGACTAGTTTAGACCAGTTTACAGGCATTGCTGTATTCTGGGCTGTGGTGTAGTTCCTGTGTTGTCCATTACCTTACTTAGATAGAAGGAAGTTTCTTTGCTCACCAGTGGGAGTGGGGAGCCTTGAGCAGCCTACCTGTCCTTGGGGGAAGTGACCTCAGCACAAGAAGCTGTAGTAATTGGTTGTTTTGGACCATTTCTAGCTCTTTTGTAGTTCACTGTTTAAAATCCGCCTCTGGGCGTTTTTTTCTGGCTATACTGCTCAGACAAGCTCCACGTGGGTTTACACAGTGGTCCTAGCAGCAGGAAACTTAGAAAAGCGACTACCTTCTGGATTTAAGTATCTTTGCTTTTTTTTCACTTGGAATAGCTTCTGTAGCTTACCTTGAACTAGCCTGAACTGTTTTTAACTGATTGCTGCATTATTTTAAAATCTGCACTTAAAGTTACATTTTAGTCGAATTTGATCGAAGGTTTGCTTGTTTGTTTGTTTAATTTAACTGTGGAGGCTGCCCACTAAAGTGTGCTAGCCTGTGTAACTAATTTATCACTGTTTCTGCATTTTCTGTGTGTTTCTACCAAAAAACAAAAAATAATCCTTGTTTTCCCGCCTTCCTCGACTAGTTTAGACCAGTTTACAGGCATTGCTGTATTCTGGGCTGTGGTGTAGTTCCTGTGTTGTCCATTACCTTACTTGGATAGAAGGCAGTTTCTTTGCTCACCAGTGGGAGTGGGGAGCCTTGAGCAGCCTACCTGTCCTTGGGGGAAGTGACCTCAGCACAAGAAGCTGTAGTAATTGGTTGTTTTGGACCATTTCTAGCTCTTTTGTAGTTCACTGTTTAAAATCCGCGTTTGCAGGGCTTTGCTTGTGATGCGTGCTATAAGCGCCGGTTAAACTTTTTCTGGCTCCGCCAAGTCTGCTCTTCAAATTCTCCCTTAAGGAAGCTCTACTCTTAGTATAACCAGACTACTCACTGTATTATAAGCCTAGCACTTGTTCTCAATACTTCTCTACTAAGTAAGCACTCTCGTACTAAGTAAAACACTACATCTACTTACCACCCCTGTGAATATCCACTTCCCTTAAAGGTATACCACTCCCTTATACTGTTCTAGCATGTCGAGTGGTAGATTACTGGCGTCGTCTCCAGTTCAGCTGGTCAATCTGGGTATCTTGAGACAATGCTACAATTGTCTCATGTACACAGACAACCCTCTCCTCCTCCCAACAAACACAAATACATGTGAGAGATGCAACTATATAGCCAAACTGGAGGCTGAACTCTCTCAACTCAGGGCTGGCATGACCAGACAGGAGGAGATGGCAACTACACACACAACAATCCCAGTCCCACATAGACCTACCACAACTGCAAACCAAACACATAAAAACACAAAGACATACTCGGAGGCTCTAATAAAAAAACTACCAAAACAACAGAGGCTTCCAAAGCAGACATCCAAAAATCCACCACCTCAAAACAAAACACATGCAACACATACTTCAATAAATCAGTGTGTCGACCAATCGCAGCCCTTAAGGCCAAACACCTTGCCTGATACACTAGTAATAGGTGACTCCATAGTCAGACACACTGATGTCCCACTGACCAGGCTGAACAAGGAGAAGGTGACTGTGAGCTGTCTATCGGGAGCTAGGATCTGCCACATAACACTCGCACTCAGGTCACTCCAAAGCAAGTACAAATATGACTCCGTCATTGTCCATGCTGGTGTGAATGACCTGAGACGTACCTCCCTGGACTAAATGAAAAGAGACATAGAGGAGCTCTCCGATTATGTAGCCCAGGCTGGTATGACCCTGACCCTGAGCAGCATCTTGCCCTCACCAAGAATGATAACACAATACAAAGACAAGATGATCAGCTTTAACAATTGGCTCAAGTACTGGTGTCATTCTAAGGGGATCCAATGTCTTTCTGCCTGGGATGATATGTTGGACAAGCCACGCTGCTTCACAAGGGATGGCTTACACCTGTCACCACTGGGCTTCTGGATATTGGCTAAGGCTCTTGCCACCCCCATAGTGCCTTTTTTAGGCAAGGCTCAAAAGACAAACCCACCTCCTTAGAAAACAAAAATGGAAAAAACCTAAGGGTAATGCTGCTCAATGCCAGAAGTCTAAATCTCAAGATGCAGGCACTTGATGCACTCCTCAGCATGGAGAACATCGACGTCTGTGCAGTAAGTGAAACCTGGTTCAAGGCTCCTGAGAGCACCCCAGCGCTACCAGGCTATACCTCGTATCATGCTTTTCGGCCCCAAAACCGGGCTGAACCACAAAGGGAGGGGGAGTGTCCATATTCATAAAGGACACCCACACCTCCTGGTTAGTAGCAACACATGAAGCATCAGAGACCATACAGGTGCAACTAACCATAGGCAAAACTGCTATACAACTGGTAGCATGTTACAGACCACCCTCCCAATCTCAAGAACCCCACTCAGCCTTCCTGAAGACATTGGAGGATATGAATGTATCACAAAATACCATCATACTGGGAGACTTCAACTACCCAAACATAGATTGGGTACATTATTCTAGCCCTAATACCCTAGCCCAAAGGTTCCTGGAATTCATAAATTCAAATGCACTGGAACAACTAGTCACCTCTCCCACTAGGGGAGATAATATACTAGACCTGATCATCACAAACATGGGGACAACAAAATGCTCCACACCGGAAGTATACCCCTCACTAGTGAGATCTGACCACAAACTAATCACCCTGGATATACAGATCCCACCTCCACCCCCAGCACAAAAGACCACAGTGAAAAACTTCTCAAAAGCAGACTTCACTCTTCTTAAGACTGAGATGGTATCCTTTAAGCCCACTGTGCCAGTGGATACCACATCCCACAATGCTGAATCCTTCACAAATGCTTTCTATGGACATCTCCAAGAATGCATGGATCATGCAATCCCAAACAAATCCAAGTCCCTCTCCATCAAATGTAAGCGTCCTGTCTGGTGGACCTCAGCCATAAACAAATTGTATAACAAAAGAAGGAAGCTACTGCACATCAGAGCGAACTCCCATGAAGGGAAGACATCTATGATCAACATTAGCAGAAAACTACGTTCTCTCATAAAAACATCCAAGGCAAACTTTGAGAGAAAAATCGCTAAGGACACTAAAGATAACCACAAAGCCTTCTTCAGCTATGTTAGAAACCTGGGCGGAAACCCTCAGATATGCTCAGAGTTGGTTCACAACAACAAAAAATACACTGAACCCACAGATATTGCTAACATTCTGGCTGACAGGTTCAGTGCAAATTTCTCCCCTCCTTCACCCCCAAAAGAAGAAATACTTATCCCAGCTGAATGTAATCTCCCTGTCATCTCAGATGTCCAAGTAAGAACCGCCCTAAACAAAGCAAAAACACAGCATCAATGGGACCTGACGGTATCCCGGGGTGTGTGTTACGTGAACTCCAAGAGGAGCTAAACCCACACATAAAAATGCTATTTATCTTAGCCTTACTTCGGGATATGTACCTGAACACTAGCGTACAGCAACAGTGGTCCCACTCCACAAGGGTGGGGTGCCTCTACAGACCCTGGAAACTACCGCCCCATAAGCTTAACTAGCCTGGTCTGCAAAGCTATAGAAAGAATCATTATGGAACTCATAAACAGACACATAGGGGACCTACAGACACTTGACCCCACCCAGTTCGGCTTTGTAAAGGGCAGATCCTGCCTTTTACACTTGGTTGACTTTTTCGAAACAGTCACTAGAGCCATTGATGAGGGCAAAGCAGTCCATACAGCATACCTGGACTTGGCTAAGGCCTTCGACACAATACCCCACTCAGGCATCATAGATAAGCTAAACAGCTTAAAAGTAAACCCTTATGTCACTAGATGGGTTGCAAACTGGCTAAAGGACAGAACCCATAAAGTTAAAATCGCTGGAGCAATGTCAGACTCAAAGCCAGTCACAAGTGGTGTCCCACAGGGATCTGTCCTGGGACCCCTCTTGTTCGGCATTTATTTCTCAGATGTTAAAGCAAACATGGGAGGGCTGTGGCTGACAAAGTTCGCAGATGACTGCAAACTAGGCGCCATAGTCGATACACCAGCAGACACACACATCCTACAAAAAGGCCTCACTGAACAGGAACACTGGTGCCGTAGTCACGGGCTTAAACTAAATGCCAAAAAATGTATAGTAATCCCTTTTGGAAAAAACAAAGTACCCACAAATTATCACATAGACAGCAACCCACTGAGTACGGAAAAAGTAATCAGAGACCTAGGGACCCAAGTAGACAGCGACCTCTCATTTGACACCCACGTTGCCAAAGTGGTTAGAAAAACATTCTACCTTGCACACCTCATCATGAAGGGATTCACATCCAGATCCAAGGATGTCATTGTACCCCTATATTCCTCCCTCATCAGACCCATGACTGAGTACAATGCCCCATTTGGTATGTACCTCACCCGGCATTTGCAACAGCTGGAGAGACCACAAAAGTACCTCACCAAAAGGATCAAGGGTCTCCAACATATGTCTTATTCTGCCAGACTAAAGAAACTTCAGCTCTATTCAGTAGCATACCGCCTGCTCAGAGGTGATCTCTGCCTGACGTACAAGGCCATGTCCAATCAGGATCTGATGGACATGCTCCACCTCAAAAAATCCAAATCCATCAGGACCATGAGAGCTAAAGACTTAAACCTCGGCACAAGTATGAATAGGACATGCTGGAGGGATAGATTCATAACCCAGAGGCTTCCCATGCTTTGGAACAGGATCCCAGTTCGTATTAGGCAGAGCCCCTCACTGACTCTCTTCAAGAGAAATCTTGATGAGTGGATGGGAGATCGTAAGTTTACCCCAGGGGTCACATCTGTGTCGCTGCTAGACAGAGGCACAGTAAACTAATTCTATTATATAAGGGGACCTTCATTGTGTCACTACTAGACAGAGGCACAGTATTCTAGATTTATTCTGTACATTTTTGTACCATTTCATGGGGTGGCAAAAGCCACATCACTATGGCTAGGCTTACAAATGCCCCAGGGCAGATAGCCTAGTACTATACTATGAAACTATGAATTACATTTTTGGTCCATTTTTCATAAAATTGTGGGTTTTTTTGGCAAATTAGCGGCAAATCATTAAAGACTGAAGTTAGAAAATAATGACAGACATTTCAGTTTCAGATTTCATACCCTTTAGAAAATTCATACTAATGCAAGACCTACTATTCTATTATCTTTCTAAGTTTATAAGAGCAATATTTAAAAATTGTCCTTATTTTTGGGCCTTTCTCCTACTTCTATGTATGGCTTTGTCCAGATTTCTTGCTCTGAGGTTGAGAGGTATGACAAATGTGTCAGGGCCATCGCAGTCAGCCAGATACATTTCAAATTGTGACATACTTGTTGCACCCCACTCCTCCATGTAGTGACTCTGGATGAGTCCAAGCAAGGCAAGGGAGCAGTTATGCAGTGTAAATGTGCAGAATATCCTCCCATCCAAGGTAGACACAAGTACTACAATGGCTTTTCATCTGTCCTTGATTTTGCAGAATGTTCTGGTTTCTGTCATATATTTATACTGTTGATTTATGCTTATTATTATTCAGAAAGTGCCTGTTGTTCTGTGTTTAAGTAGCAGTGCTTTAATGACCATCTGGTAAGCTTGTCTGAGATTGTAAGATGCAAAAGTTTTAATAAGCATACTGTTAAAGAATTGCCAACATTGAAAGCCTTTCTGTTGTTGCCATGCAGAGAATACTTACATAACTAGATAACATATAAGCCTTGGGTATTGAAATGCATATGACAGTATTTGTAATAAAGGACAGGATTACATTA